>NC_079214.1:3010451-3110451 GCF_029633865.1 Lampris incognitus | reverse complement strand
CATCGTGTGACGACACATCGTGTTGCATTTCTCTTCAGGCTGAACGGGCTGCGTTTACATTCAGAATCTTAGAAAACACGAGTAAATTCAGATTTGTATTTTCAATTATAACGGCTTATGGAAAGACCCAGAAGGCTTAGTATCAGGTAGAATCATGTGGAGCCGCCTGACATGAAACAGTCAGTCAGCCTCTCGGCTGTTGATGTGAAACAGTCAGTCAGTCAGTCTCTAAGCTGTTGACATGAAACGGTCAGTCAGCCTCTTGGCTATTGACATGAAACGGTCAGTCAGTCTCTCGGCTGTTGACATGAAACAGTCAGTCAGTCTCTAAGGTATTGACATGAAACAGTCAGTCAGCCTCTCAGCTGTTGATGTGAAACAGTCAGTCAGTCTCTAAGCTGTTGACATGAACCAGTCAGTCAGCCTCTCAGCTGTTGACATGAAACAGTCAGTCAGCCTCTAAGCTGTTGACATGAAACAGTCAGTCAGTCTCTAAGCTGTTGACATGAAACAGTCAGTCAGCCTCTCAGCTGTTGACATGAAACAGTCAGTCAGCCTCTCAGCTGTTGACATGAAACAGTCAGCCAGCCTCTCAGCTGTTGACATGAACCAGTCAGTCAGCCTCTAAGCTGTTGACACGAAACAGTCAGTCAGTCTCTCGGCTGTTGACATGAAACAGTCAGTCAGTCTCTAAGGTATTGACATGAAACAGTCAGTCAGCCTCTCAGCTGTTGATGTGAAACAGTCAGTCAGTCTCTCAGCTGTTGACATGAACCAGTCAGTCAGCCTCTCAGCTGTTGACATGAAACAGTCAGTCAGCCTCTAAGCTGTTGACATGAAACAGTCAGTCAGCCTCTCAGCTGTTGACATGAAACAGTCAGTCAGCCTCTCAGCTGTTGACATGAACCAGTCAGTCAGTCTCTCAGCTGTTGAAATGAAACAGTCAGCCAGCCTCTCAGCTGTTGACATGAACCAGTCAGTCAGCCTCTAAGCTGTTGACACGAAACAGTCAGTCAGCCTCTCAGCTGTTGACATGAAACCGTCAGTCAGCCTCTCAGCTGTTGACATGAAACAGTCAGCCAGCCTCTAGGATGTTGACATGAAACGGTCAGCCAGCCTCTAGGATGTTGACATGAAACAGTCAGCCAGCCTCTCAGCTGTTGACATGAAACAGTCAGTCAGCCTCTCAGCTGTTGACATGAAACAGTCAGTCAGCCTCTCAGCTGTTGACATGAAACCGTCAGTCAGCCTCTCAGCTGTTGACATGAAACAGTCAGTCAGCCTCTCAGCTGTTGGGAATCCATGTGAGTTTGCTTTGCATGTGTGTGCAGTATGAAGTTTACCTGCTGGTGCCTCAGTAGAAAAGTGCCATACACCTCCAAGACCCGGCAGCTGCTTGGGGGCAAGCTGTTGAGTCGGTGTTGACTGAAGTCAGTTGTTACTCTGCATGTGTTGCTGATGTGAAAGCCGCTTTATATCTTTCTTACATGTGAAGCTCTGCGATCACACTGGCTTCAAGTTGTACTAACACAGAGCTGTAACAGTACATTGGTTAAAAAACAGCAATCACAAAAGGACGAGAAGAAATGCTATTTATTTTTAAGTCACGCCAGTAGAGAAGAGGCCGTACATTGCTGAAGAGTGTGTGTGTGTGTAAGTAAAAAAAAGTAATTAAAGCTGCAGTAGGCAACTTTGGCAAAGTGAGCAATTTTGACAAAACACCTTCCAAAAAATCCAGTCCCCCCCCCACTCTGCTTCCTCCCCACGCATGCCTGAGTTTCGCTGTTGTAACTGACAATTTTAATTAATAATCTATGCATGTAAAAAAAAAAAGAAATGTTTTTTCAGTGAATTTACACCAACACTGATGTTGTGGGGATCTTTTGTATTTACAGGCAACATGTTTAAGATGAATGCTATTTAGTCTATCCACCTCAGGATCTACAGTGACAAGAAAACTGACTGAGAGGCTCTGCACGCAAATGATTGACAGGCAGTAGGCCCGCCTTATCATAGAGGGCTCCCCTGATTGGTGGAGGCCTACCGGGAGCCGTAAAGCCTCAATCAAGTCAGGGGAGCTCAGGTGAGATCTGAGACTGTCCTTCACCAAAAAAAGACCCCATAAGTTGTTTGTACAAGCAGCTTATTATAATCTACGTGTAGTTACGTTTTAAAGTTAAGCGACCCCTAGCGGTCGTGTAAATAACGACAATCTGGTGTCTCCGCTGCCTCGTCGTCATATGACCTTTGACCCTCGTTACCAATCAAAATGCGATGAGCTAAGATATGGGAGAGTGCAAGAACTATTTATACTCTTGTAAACTGTTGGTTTCTTCACAAATCTTCCCAAGCTATGTTTGCTTACTTTTACAACTTCACTTTGCATGAACAATAATGAAGTCCCAGTGTCCTCAAACGAGAACTTCATAATTAGCAGCGTTGCAGGGTAGGAACAAACGAACTATGTAGTCATATGGGTTGGAGGACTTGTGAGATTTTGTGATCCTGAAACACAGAGGCTTGAATTTCTCTCAGGCCATTTACATTTTAAGACACGAGAGCAATTTGAAGTTAAGACATGAAATATTTCACAAATAACACTGAAAGTAAGCTGCCTATCCACCTTTCAATCAGTAAGTGTGGGAGGGTATGTCAGTGTGTATCAATGTGCCTGTGTGTGTATAGTATATATCCTGTGTGTACTTTCACAATAGTGAACTTGCCTTAAATGTATGAATAAAAAAAGAAAAAGAAAGCTGTGTAGAAGCATTCAGTGCAGTGCTCTGCTTGTCTGATCAGTTCAGTGGTCTTTCCTCCAGCTTTCTTAATATCACCAAAGGTGTGCCACAAGGTTCAGTTCTAGGACCCACCCTTTTCAATATTTATGTAAATGCTGTGGGTCAAAATATTAATGTTTCTGCACATCTTTATGCCTATTGTATATTGTTGTACAAGCACTGTTGCCCTGACATTTGAACATTTGCAGTCTGCATTTGATGCTATTTAGTCACACCTGTTCCGTCTCAGACCAAGGTTAAATGCAGACAAAACCAAGGCTATGTTCTTCTCTAAAAAAAAGATGGTGCCAGCTGTTCTTCCCTGCATCATGTCTGCACAAGGTACCCCTATGGAGATTTTGACCACCTACATTATTTAGGTATCACGATTGATACCTAAATAGGTGTCTTTTAAGAATGATATAGAACACATGATGTAGATTATGTTACAGTATGTATACATTCCTTGTGGTTGTATCTTTGGTTAGGTTTCATTATGATGTGATGTGGTTGGCGTTTCTGCGCAGTGCAGTTCTATTAACTTAGTTAATAGATAATAAAGTTATCTGCAAATCACTCTGATACAGTTGTGTTTTTACCTCGCAAAATTCAATTTCACTCTTTTTAAAGAGTTATTTCCATTCTACATCCACCCATCTACAGCCAAGAGCAATAACTTTCTCTGTATTAATATTGATGCTCTTGTGACTTTATCCTGACCGTGTTTTACCTTGACTATTATTAGGCACCGTGCCTCTCATCCACATGAAGTATCTAATAGTAGAAAAAAACAACTGAATATCTGGAGCAAATATCTGCTATTTGCGTCATATTTGCTGTACTCCTGTTGGTTTTGATTCTGCTTTGACGCCAAGCAGTTTTGGTGTGAGATCTCTGGGTAATAAGTCCTTTATCATTAATGATTTTATTGTTTCTAATAATCTGGACCTTTTTATGATTACTGAGACATGGCTGTCCCCAGGGGACACTGTTCCCCTGATTGAGGCTAGCCCCCCTGATATTGCATATTTTCATATTCCCAGGCCCTCTGGTAGAGGGGGTGGCCTAGCTGTTTTTTATATGTTAGGTCTTCAGTGCCATCCTGTTATTTTTGGTAATTTTATCTCATTTGAAGTTTTATATTTTTTAATCACTGGCCCTCCCCCTTTACTCTGCATCTTAATTTGTGGTCCCCATAATTCCGTTAGTTTTATCTCTGAGTTTTCTGACCTTCTATCTATTGTCATGCCAAAATATGACAGGGTGCTTATTCTTGGCGATTTTAATATTCATGTGTGCTGTCCTTCCCATTCCCTGACTCCACATTTTTTGGATCTTATAGACTCTTAACCTTGTTCAATCTGTTAAAAGGGGCCACACATTCCAAAGGCCACATCTTAGACCTTGTACTCACATCTCGTTTCTCCCTTGAGTGTCTTAAATCTGGTGGATATGCCTGTATCTGACCATAAAGCTGTCATTTTCAAAGTCCCACTACAGCTCGATGTTCCTAGTCACTATCCTAAAACACGCTCTCGCATTCTCAACGCTGGCTCTACAGTTAATTCTGTGATGCTTTTAATTCGCCATCCTTTAATCCCTCTTTATCTCCCCTCAGTCCAGATGCACTGTTAAATTCATTCAATGATTAGTGCCTATCCATCCTCGACCACATTGCAGCATTTAAAACTAGGAAACAAAAATCAAATAACCTCCCCTGGCTGAACGATCACTCGTGCCCTTAGAAGACTCTGTGGACAATCAGAATGACAATGGAAGGTCAACAAGTTCGAATTAGCACATAACACCCTTAACAACCAAACGTTAATTTACCAGAAGGCAGTGAAGGATGTGAGATCAGCGTACTTCTCTGAACTAATATCAAGAAATAACCACAAACCTAAAGTTATCTTTGGGGTAGTATATTCTGTTATAAATAGTCCACTTCTCTTTTTGAACCTGATGTTGAGTTGTAAACTGTAAATAAGGTGGAGAATATCAGGTCCAAAATCCAGCCAGGCTCTTTCATTCATTCCATTTCCCTTGTTAATTCTGTCTCTTTCACCCAGTTTTGACCAATTACAATTTCAGTGTTAGAGAGTACAGTATCCAATATGAACTCCTCCTTCTGCATCTTAGACATCAATCCCACTAAGCTGCTCAAGGAGGGATTTTCAACTATTAGCCCCATTATTCTGCAAATTTTGGATAATTCTCTGGCCTCTAGTTCTTTTTCAGACAGTTTTAAGCATGCCATTGTTCACCCATTGCCAAAGAAACCTAATTTAGATCCCCTGTCCATAAGTAACTACAGACCAATCTCCAAATTGTCTTTTTTATCTAAGGATCTGGAGAGAGTAATTTCATCTCAATTGATTTCTTTTATGAACACTACTAGTGTTTGTAACAGGTCCAGTCTGGTTTTAGAGCACTTCATAGTACCAAGACAGCTGTCGTTAAGGTCACTAATGACCTACTGCTGACTGTAGACAGAGGTGACTGCTCGTCCTCCCCCCTTCTCTTTTCTATATACATGCTGCTACTGTAATATTTGCTAGTAATATTTGATTTGCTAATGTCCCTTACGGCTTTCCGTAGCGCCACAACAAAGTCACGTGATGTACGTAACAACGTCAGTCGGAATCCGGTCGGTCAATAAACACCCAGCACGAGAGAAGTCGTCCTTGCTTCATTAATGTTATAAGTTAACATAGCCAGAGGGCACAGATCATTACATGGTGTCAGAGTAGCGGAGTTTAAATACCCAATATGGATTCGTACGGCGTTCCAGCTCCACGGATGGACTGGGAATCGGCGAACTTACCTGAAGCATGGAGACGATTTCGGCAAACAACGGAGCTAATGTTCAAGGGCCCCCTGCGCGGGAAGAACGAAGAGGAGAAATGCAGCTACCTCCTGCTCTGGATAGGGGAAAAAGGGCGCGATGTGCACAACACTTGGACACTCAGCGGAGAACAAGCCAAGAAGCTAGAAACGTACTACGATAAGTACACTGAGTACATCACCCCCAAAGCAAACCCGATTTATGCCAGATATAAATTTCATGAAAAGATGCAGGGAGAGAGTGAATCCTTCGAACGATTTGTAACTGAGCTAAAGCTCCTAGTCAAAGACTGTGGCTACCCAAATGCCGACGAGATGGTCAGGGACCGCATCGTGTTTGCCACCAACTCACCCAGAGTGAGAGAAAAGCTACTTAGCCAGGGAGCTGAGCTAACGCTAGAAAAAGCCATAGATGTAGCCCGCTCACACGAGCTAGCAAAGCAACAGCTAACGTTTATGGGCCAGGGCAGCACACATGAAACGGTGCACGCAATAGGCAGAAAGACTTACAAACCGAACGCACCCAAAGCAGCTAACGCTAACTTCAGACAAAGGGACGTTAGCACCGCCGCCAGGGCGTGTAGCTATTGTGGAGGGCTACACGGCGCTAAAGCCACTTGCCCAGCTAAGGGTAAACAATGCATTAAATGCAAGAAGCTCAATCATTTTGCTAAAGTATGCAAGTCTAGCTCCCAGGGACAGACAAAGTACTACCGCGGCACAGTACATGCCGTCGGAGAGAACCCAGAAGAGTACACCACTGACAGAGAGCAGGAAGAACTGTACTTCGACAACATTACAGTGGAGAGCACCGCTGTGGGAGAACAGACAGAGCTGTACATAGACTGCATCTCAATAGAGAACAACGGAAAAAGCAACGAGCAGGCTTACGTAGAGGTTGGAATTGGCACACCTCCACAGAAGGTAAAGTTTAAACTAGACACTGGGGCACAGGCCAATACTATTCCCACCAACCTGTTCCAGGCGCTGTTCAAAAATGTGACACTGAAACCAGCAATACACAGACTCACTGAATATGGAGGAGGCGCGCTGAGCGTGAAAGGCACATGCAAACTCAAATGTAAGTACAGAGACAATGCAATTATGCTGGACTTTTACGTCATTGACACAAACGCCCCACCAGTCATGGCAATGAAAACATGCCGTGACCTAAACTTGGTAAAAATAGTGATGGCTGTGAGCGAGGAAAACAATGTCACATCACAGAGCATAATGGATGAGTATGCAGATGTTTTCCAAGGAATAGGAGAGTTCCCAGGCGAGTGCACCTTCCGCGTCACACCAGATGCAACGCCGGTCGTCTGCCCGCCACGCAGAATCCCCATCGCCCTACGCAGCAAACTGAGGGACGAGCTTGACAGCATGGAGAAAGGCGGCATAATCTGTAAGGTAACAGAACCCACAGAATGGGTGAACGCACTCGTCATTGTTGAGAAGCCAAAGACAGGCAAACTTAGAGTGTGTTTAGACCCCAGAGCTCTTAACAAAGTGATACAACGACCTCACTACCCCCTCCCCACGCTGGAGGACGCCACCACAAAGCTTGCTGGAGCTGAGTACTTTAGCGTGTTAGACGCGCGGTCAGGCTATTGGGCCATCAAACTGAGCACTGAATCCTCAATGTTGACGACATTTAACACAGTGTTTGGCAGGTATCGTTTCCTCAGACTGCCATTCGGAATCGTGTCCGCTCAAGACGAGTTCCAGAGACGCGTGGATGAAACATATGAAGGATTGGACGGTGTGACGGCCATAGTGGACGATATACTAGTGTTCGGCAAGACTAAAGAGGAACATGACCAGCGTCTCAGAGCGATGCTGAAGCGCACAAGGGAGCGAGGGGTGAGGCTCAACCCCGACAAGTGTCACATATGCGTGTCCGAGGTAAGCTACTTCGGCCACACGCTCTCACACGAAGGCATCAAACCAGACCCACACAAGGTGAAGGCGGTCAAGGACATGCAACCCCCACAGAACAAAGCAGAGCTGGAGACAGTCCTCGGCATGATCAACTACCTCGCCAGATTTGCTCCACACCTCTCACAGATAAACTCACCCCTCAGACAGCTTCTGAAACAGGACAGTGAGTTTGTGTGGGATGCAGTCCACGACAAGGCGTTCCAAGAGATGAAGAATCTCATTACACAGCACCCAGGTCCAGTACTCTCATATTTCGACCCGCAGAAAGAGCTGCGACTCCAAGTGGATGCATCCAAAAGTGGCCTTGGGGCTGTCATGCTCCAAGATGGCAAACCAATTGCCTATGCGTCCAAGTCACTCAACAGCACTGAAGAAAACTACGCACAGATAGAGAAGGAGCTCTACGCTGTGGTCTTCGGCTGCAAGAGGTTCCACGAGTACATGTATGGACGAAAAGTGATTGTGGAGTCAGACCACAAGCCTCTGGAGGCAATACTAAAAAAGCCACTGGCAGCAGCACCACCCCGGCTGCAACGGATGATCCTGGCGCTCCAAAAATACGACATCCAAATCATCCACCGCCCCGGTAAGGACATACCGGTGGCCGACACACTGTCACGCAAGTCAATAGAACACCACGACAGTGACCTACAGGAAGGGATGGAGGCCCAAGTGCACACAGTCCTCAGCAACATCCCTGTGAGCGACACAAGACTCACAGAAATCAAGCAGGAAACAGCGCAAGATCCACAGCTCACCGCACTCAGACGAGCCACACTCACTGGCTGGCCAGACACAAAGAAAAACTGCCCGCTCAGCATCCAGGAATACTGGAACCACAGAGCAGAAATCTCAGAAATGGACGGTATCCTGTTCAAAGGTGAGAGAATCATTGTCCCCCAAAAGCTTCGCAAGGACATGATACAGCGCATCCATGCCAGCCACCTTGGCGTGGAAAAAAGCAAATGCCGAGCAAGAGACTTACTGTTCTGGCCTGGCATGGGGAAACAGATCGAGGATACGGTAGCAGACTGCAGCATATGCCAAGAACGGCGCAGCGCAAATGCAAAGGAACCAATGATGTCACACGCCATACCCGAGCGGCCGTGGCAAGTGATAGGCACAGACCTATTCACATGGAACTCACAGGACTTCATAGTCACTGTGGACTACTACTCCAGATTCTTCGAGCTAGAAAGACTTTACAGCTGCACCTCATCTGCCGTCATCATGAAGCTGAAAGCAGCAATGGCTCGACACGGAATCCCCGAGACTATCATCAGCGACAACGGTCCGTGCTACAGCTCTGGTGAGTTCCGCAACTTCTCACAGACATGGGGTTTCTCACACACCACCACAAGCCCCCACTACCCACAGAGCAACGGCCTCTCCGAGAAGACTGTCCAGACGGCCAAACGCATCCTGGACAAAGCCAAAGCTGAGAACAAAGACCCCTACATGAGCTTACTGGAGTATCGCAACACACCGGTGGACAACCTGAAATCACCGGCACAGCTACTGATGAGTCGGAGGCTGCGGTCCATTCTCCCATCAACAGCAAAACACCTGCAGCCACAGATCGCCAGTCAGGAGGATGTTCACAAAAGGAGAGAGGTATGTCAACAGCGCCAGCAGGCATACTACAACCGAACAGCCAAACCTCTGCCCCACCTGCCCGCAGGCACACCAATCCGCTTCCGGCAGGAGGATGGATCCTGGAGACCTGCAACTGTGGAAAGACCAGCGAACACAGACAGGAGCTACCACATCCAAACCAAAGAAGGTCAGATCTACCAACGCAACCGTCAACACCTGCGACAAAGCAGAGTGAACACTCACACTACACACACACACACTTCACAGCAGACTGTTACCAGCGCTAACAACAACACACAAGCCCATCAGCAAGAGCATGCTGAACCTCCAGACACGAACAATCAGCGACAACCAGACACACAGCCTGGTTACACCACGAGGTCAGGTCGCACGATCAAACCAAGACAAATCCTTGACTTATGAATGTTAAAAAAGAGAATTTTACACCAACCTGTACTATACCTGCTATGTTTTGAAAAGAAATATTTACAGCGTTCACTTACCTTGTGTACCTACCTGCTGTTTGCAGTTACCAGTAATGAAATGAAAAAAAAAAGATGAAATGTTATTACGGTGTCACATTTAGACAGTGAAGGAAATGTTTTACACTACTTTGTTGCAGTCCAGTTATATAAGAGTTCCACTTTCATATTCTTTCTTATTAAGATTGTATTCGCTTATAAACATGCTCAACGTGGTCTGTATCTCTGCAGAGAAAGCAGCACTTTTCAGAAAAAGGGAGATGTAATATTTGCTAGTAATATTTGATTTGCTAATGTCCCTTACGGCTTTCCGTAGCGCCACAACAAAGTCACGTGATGTACGTAACAACGTCAGTCGGAATCCGGTCGGTCAATAAACACCCAGCACGAGAGAAGTCGTCCTTGCTTCATTAATGTTATAAGTTAACATAGCCAGAGGGCACAGATCATTACAGCTACTTGGCCAGGTCATTCAAAATCACGATGATCGCTACAATTTTTACGCTGACGACACTCAGTTATACGTGCCACTAAAACCCACAGATCCTAGCGCTCTAGCACATCTCCCAACTTGCCTCTCGGACATTAAATCCTGGATGTCCGAACATTTCCTAAAATTTGATAACGTAACGATCACGGATGAATAGGGTCGGTAGCCCTTGGCTGACGGGTTGGACCCTTTAGTCGACTGGTTAACGTTGTCGCCCGCGGTGGAGAATACACGAGTTCGCGTCCCGGCTGTGACGGTCCAGCCGGGGACCCCCTTAGGGGGCAATGTAACGATCACGGGTGAATAGGCTCGGTAGCCCTTGGCTAAGGGACCGGACCCTTTAGTCCAGTGTTTCTCAACCGGGGGTCCGCGGACCCCTAGTGGTCCGTGGTGTAATTGCAAGGGGTCCGTGAAAATAAAATATCTTTAAAAAAAAGATCCTATGACATTTATAGAAATAGGATTATTTTACTCAAATGTGACTGAGGCCTTGATCGGTACGGCCCTGTGCGGACTACGACAAAGACGCCGAAGGGGGAAGCGAGCCGGGCATTTAGAACCGCCCTCCCGCCAATCCGCCCTCCCGCCAATCCGCCTGGTGGACGGACGTCCGCTCCCTGGCCAACAAGACGGACGAACTGCCGCTCCTAAACGGTAAAAACTCGGACTTCTCCAGATCTGAGACCTGGCTTATGGAGCATATATCTGGAGCATCATAACTTGTAAACCATTCTGTTCACCGTGGGACTCTTCATCATGTATTCTGGTGGGTGTCTATATCCACCCAGGCCTGTGTTAAAGAGGCGTTATAACACCGGGCTGGTCAGACTACAAACATGGAGCACATATCCAGACTCCCTACTCATTATCCTTGGGGATTTTAACAGAGCAGACCTCAGCCACGAACTGCAAAAACACAGACAGCATGTGAAATGTCCCACCAGAGACCAAAACACTCTGGATCATGGCTACACAATATTAAAGGGCGCCCATCGCTCTGCTCAACTTTTGCCGCGAATTCGCAGCACGTCACTCCTGCGTTTCTTGTGTGTCACTAATTGAAGTCCCCCTTGCTACAACAGGTAAACCGGAACTACATATTCATTCCTTAAACATAAAGTTGGTGATATACAGACTATAACAGAAAATATTACACAGGTTTTGAGAATGTTCACCAAGAGAAAGACATAAAGATAACATGAACAACAAATTGACTCGGCTACACACATACAGTGTTTTTCAACACCCTACTCTTCATATTTCTGGACGGTCATTTACATTTCTGTATTGTCCCTTACAGGGAAATTTGTGTGCAGCCAGTATAATAAAACTCTCACACAAAAAAACAAAACATACAAACACCAAGGCAGAATTGACAACAGGACACAGTGGCAAGGAGAACCAAAGGAGTTCAAATATACAGACCAAGGAAACATGCGATGTGCAGACAACAGGTGAATACTATCTACCATCGAACAACCGGATGGCAGTGGGGACAAAGGAGGCCTTGTATCTCTTACTCCTAGTACAGGGTATCCTCAAGCAATGACCTGAGGGTACCAGCTCACACTCTGGCCGAAGGGGCTGACCTTGGCACTCCAGAAGGGAAGTAGCCTTCCTGAACAGCTTCCTGTTATAAAGGTCAGTAAGCTGGGCTTGGCTTCTCCCTGACATCTTACTAGCCCACATGATGAGTCCATCAAGCCGTTTTTTAATGGCCAGAGTCAAGTTACCAAACCAAGCAACAATACAGTACATTAACACTGGTTTACTCCCTGCTACACATTTTATTCCATTTTGATTTTTTCCCCCAAAGGCTGTGGTATGGAATATCGGGATCAGTAATTATAGAACAGTTTATATTCCACCAATTAGTCTTTCTTTTCACGCATTCATTCACCGTTTAACCCACTTCATGGCCACTGTGTGCTGGAACATGGAACTATTTTGTGCTTGTGAATAATTTCAATCTAGGAAAAATTGTTGTATTATGAATGGAGGAACCTACTACAAAGCCGAAGTTCGGACAAAAACATCAGACTTTGCTATAACAAAGCAAATGCACATGCAATACCAGAAACCACTAAATCTACCCAAACACAAACTTAATGTTCTTTTTCCAGTGCAGCCTGGTGGATTTTGCTGTGTCTAGGGTATAGATTCAGTGATCCTTCAGTGATTCAACTATAATCTGACAACTTTCGCCTACTCTCGTCACCAGAGCGGGCGACCAAGGGGGAGAGAGCGCCGGTGTGCGAGCGAGGGGATAAGGAAGCGAGTTTGGAGAAATGCATTGGCTTTGTTGAAAAAAAAGAATGCCAAAAGTTTCAAGTAGCATTCCCACCAATTTGTGGACTAATTCCTGGACTGTCATCTCGACATTCTGCGACGGGATGATGTTTGCCTGTTTCGTGAGCAACAGAAGAATCCGACACGGAGTTTTGTGTAATGCTAGCTAATTAAGAAGCATGGTAAGCTATACAGTGCATTCATTAGCAGGGTGAATGGATAATAGGCCACTCATTAGCTAACAAAGCTAACCAAGAGGAATCATACAACGTTTTCAACGAGGAAAACTAGATAGCACTCTGAGCTGCCAGGCCGCTCAGAGTTCCTCTGGCCACGTTGGAATAAAGGACGCAGGAGGTGTTTGAGCTTGTGGCGTGTAAAAACGAGGCATATTCCAAGTTAACGGCTAATAGGCTTCAGTGTCGAACTGTAAGTACCAACAATCAGGGGCGGAGCGTGGGTCTCAGCACAAAGGGGGCGGAGCTTCTCGATGAGCCCTTGTGATAGTCATTTTAAAATTCAAAAACTGTAAACTAGCGGACATCTCATCCTATCCAGCAAACAACACAAATGGTCCCTTATTGAGCCAAGCAGCCTACGTGTCTAAGAAAGAATAGAAAAGCCACTTTTGTCAGACAAACCTGTTCAGAAGCTTGTTCTGAAGAACAAAAAAAAAATGTTGCCAGTTCCCTCAAATTCATTCATAAAACTGTCCAGTTCTGTCAAGTGTAAAAATGCTTACTCACTCCCCCTTCTGGCAGTGTGACGCAGTTACACGTCACAACCGATCACAGATGGATCACAGCTCCGATGCATTCATGAACAGTCGTAAAAAAAGGCTATAGCCTTTATAGGGGCCGTTAATATCTATGTATAGGGGCCCCGTACTGCACTGTATTTTTTATCATTTGCCGACTTTACGAGTGTGTCACTGAATGCGTCGGAGTCCCGAGACCCGGTGCGTTCACGGACGCTCGTAAACTCGGCAACAGAGCTCCAAACGGGGCCCCCCGACCTTGTGGGCCCTGGGGCGACCGCCCCCATGCCCCCGCTCTGGCTCCGCTACAGTCAACAATACAGAGATTAACTGTCGCCCGCAGGAGACTGCGTGCCTTATGTAACATTGACTACAGTTAATATCCACTGGGGGGTGCTATAATAGCACCTGCAACATCGCCCTTTCCTTTAAGTAAACAAAACCCTTCTTGAAATAACAACTTGTGAACTTCACCCAAGACATGGTTATATCTAGATCTAAAAAACAATTAAACAGCTTGTCTATCTACCCCCTTCCCTTCAGCCACTATCCCCAGACTGCCTAAACACTGAACCTTAGAACCAGTCCCTGTGGGTTTATATAGGTTCAGTCTGCTGGGAGACCATATCTGATGGCCATATCGAGAGAGAGCAGGGGACAGGGGTGACGATGGGACAGCAGAGGTGTCCCAAGTCTGTGGTGGGCCCGGAGGCCGTGGACTGCTGGAGAGCCTGCTGGGAGAGGGTGAGGAGAGAACGTGCATGCCCTCTCACCCTCCGTCATTTCACTCTGTGGCTAAGACCCACTGCATTCAGATGAAGGTCCCTCTGGGCCGGCCCTAGGGTTTTGTGATGGCCTTGGCTCTGCCATACGTAGATCGACTCGATTGCGACGATACAAGGAGCCCTCGACCTCTACCAGATATGACCATAGGGCCACTTTCTGCAGACAGACTCCCTGTCGCCAGATGCCAGTCCTGTCCCCTGGTAGTGGTTTCATCCGAACTGCTTCTCCCACTGCGAGCTCAGGTAAGTCCTTAGCAGGCCTGTCGTAGATGAGTTTCGAGACTTGTTTCCTGTGCCGCAGTTTGTCTATGACACACGTAATGATGCGTGGCTCAAGAAGTGCATCAACCACTGGCAGAGCTGACCTCAAACGCTGTGACATCAGTCCTTGGGCAGGACTTCTGTCCATACCCTCCGTTGGGATGTTTCTGCATTGTAAGATTGCCTTCCAGGCATCCTCGCCATCCCGTAGTGCTTTCTTGCACAGGTTCTTTGTGATTTTGATCGCTGCTTCTGCCTTCCCATTGGCCTTGGGATGCCTTGGTGGGGAGGTGATATGGTCAAATCCCCACTCCACAGCGAATTGGCAGAACTGAGTACAGGTGAACTGGGGCCCGTTGTCGGAAATGACCCTGTCAGGTTGCCCATAACGAGCAAATTGAGCCTTGCATTATTTTATTGTTGTGTCCACGCTAAGGTCTGTCACCAATCTCCCAGAGATTTGAGTAGTGATCAGTTACCATCAGAAAGTCTTTCCTACTGTGTTGGAAAAGATCCAGATTTACGATTTGCCAGGGGCGAGTGGGCAGTTCATGGCTCAGCATTGTCTTCTTTTGCTGCTCAATCACATACTCATTGCATGTAGAGCATTTACTGACATAATCCTTGATTTAGCTCTGCATTTCAGGGCCAGTATATGGTCTCCCGTGCTTGTCTGTAGCAGGCTTCGCCACCGATGTGACTGCCATGTACTCTGGAAAGCATCTCAGGATGCAATGATTTTGGGATCACCACTCTTTGCCCCCTAAACAAGACTCCGTTCTGAACACTTAGCTTCTCTTTGATAGGTCAGAACTCTCTGACTGCCTGCTCTGTTTCATCCTTACCAGCGGGCCAACCCTTCAGGATAGTAGACTTCATGACTTGCAGCTGTCGATCGTTGTCTGTGTGTTGCTGTATCTGTAGCAGCCTTTTGTCTGTGACATTCGGATAGTCGACCATATTTATATGCTCAATTCCCAGCTGCTCGTCCACCATACTGCAGACTGTGTGCTCTGCATGCATAGAGCCAGGATGTGTTGTGGAAGTGACAGCCCTGCTTAATGTGTCACTCACCAACATGTCCGGTCCTGGTTTGTAGATCACCCTCAGGTTGTAATTCTGAAGAGCCAGTAGCATGCTCTGCAAGCGCTTGGGAGCACTGAGGAAAGGCTTGCTGAAGATTGCTATGAGGGGTTTGTGATCTGTCTCTGCTGTGATATTGTCTCGACCGTACAGATAATGATGGAAACGCTGGCAGGCAAATACTATGCTGAGGCATTCCTTCTCTATCTGCGCATAGTTTTGCTCTGGAGGCGTGAGTGCCCTCAACGCGAAAGCGATAGGCTGTCCCTCCTGCATCAGACAGCAGCCCATTCCATGCTGGCCGGAGTCACTCTGTACTGTGATGGGTTTTGACACATTGTAGTATCGCAGCACAGGCATCTGTGTCACAAGCTGTTTTATCTCCCTGACAGCTGCATCGTGCTTCGACAGCCAGTGCCAGACTGTGTCCTTGTCTGTGAGTCTCCTCAAAGGCTCGCATACTTCTGAGAGCCGCAGGAGAGACTTAGCCAAGTACGTGACGAATCCGATGAGTCTCTGCACACTCTTGACGTCGGATGGGGGTGGCATGTCCAAAACCGCCCTTGACTTTCTCTGGATCAGCTTTTAGACCTGCAGCAGACAGGATGTGGCCATGGAACCGCACCTCACACTTTAAACTGAAGCTTCGTGACACTGAGCCGCAGTTTCACGTGTCGACAGTGGTCCAGAAGGGCTACCGGCTTGTCATCATGGTCTTTGTTTGCCTCTTCCTCGCTGTCGCCACAACCAACTATGAGGATGTCGTCAGCTATAGGCTCCACTCCCTCAAGCCCTTCCAACAGCTGTTTCCTCTGGTATGACCATATTGTTGATTCAATTCGTGGGCTCGCTGACTGATGTGATATGACCCTCTCTTTCGTATCGGTCGAGCTGAGCTTTCACAGCCTCCTTCATAGCCACCGGAATATTGCGTGGTGCACTTTGCACCGACTGAACCGCTGGAGCCAAGTCGAAATGAACCTCTCCGGGGAGTGCCTCCACAGGACCAGTGAAGACATCCTGATATACTCTGATGACTCTACTTCTGGTGAGAGGCACGGTGAGGCTGTCATCCACTGCGTTGAGCCCTTCTACTCTGAGCTCCTCTGGGATGGTGAAGTGTATGAACCCCATCTCCTCTGACATGGACCCTGACAGCAGTGGCAACTGTCGTGTATTTACGACCTCAAAATCCAGCTTGTATTTGCTGCCCTGTACAGCACACTCAGTGGTAAGGACCTCCAATGATGGCAGACCTTGGTCTGAGTACATTTTCAGTGTGGTGCTACTATGCTTTAGTTTCTCTCTGGGAGCTAGCCTCTTCTTGTCCCTGAGACTCATGACGTTGCACGTAGCTCCCGAGTCAAACTGGCATCTCTGTAGTTTGCCATTTAGATGAAGATTGACAAACAATTTCTTGCCTTTTGTTCCCACTGCAGCAATGCTTTCTGTTGCATACACATCATTTGTATCAATGACTGTGTTGTCTTTATCTGTGTTCAGTCCCTCAACTACGTGGAGTTTACCATCCTTTTTTATCTTTATTGCAAACTCTCGCAAAGTGATTGGCTGTGCCACAAGCATTGCAGGTGTTGCCATACACCGGGCAGTGTTCTCTTCCCCACTCATGTGCTGTGCCACAGTATTTGCATGCGGAGAGGCCCCCACCTTGTGGTCTGGGGCGCCCACTCATTTTCTCTGTAGTACTGGCTGATCTTTTGAATATTTGTTTCCCTACAACATTGACATTGTCCACGAGGGATCTCTCCTGCTCCATGGGTCTCAACTGCAAATCACTCAGCTCTGCTGCTCTGCATGCTTCAATAGCACTGGCTAGAGTCAAGTCCTTTTCCCTTAACAACCGTCTGCGTGTGTCCCCTTTAGCAATGCCGATGACTATCCTGTCCCTGATTAAGTCATCTCTCAGGGCTCCATATTCACATGTGGAAGCTTTCTCTCTGAGTCGTGTCACAAAACAGTCTACTGTTTCACCTTCCTCTTGTTTACAACAGCCAAAAACGTAGCGCTCATAAATCACATCTTTAGCAGGTTTGAAATACCTTTCCAATGAGTCCAGGATGACGGTCGCGTCTTCTTGCTGTGCGTCAGTCAGATTTAAGTTGTGTTTGTAGACATGTCCACATTCAACTCCCATGACACTCCTCGGAGTCGCCGCCTGGACCTTCTTGTCCTTGTCCACCAGCCGTGTGGCTAAAGCATAACCTTCATATTCTGCTCGGAAGATTTCCCAATTCGCACTCAGGTCGCCACTGAGCCTCATCGGAGCTGGCGGGGGTATGGTCGCGGCCATGGCTAGTCACTGCTGTTGCTGCGGTATGGTTGGCAAGCATTAGCAAACCAACAAACTTGCAAAACTCGCTTGACAGCTCAATATCTCTTCAGCCACCAAATCGCCGAATCAAAGGTCCACTTCTGATACCATGTTTGAGCTAGTGGTGTGTAAGAACGAGGCAGACTCCAAGTTAACAGTTAAGGGGCTTTAGTGTTGAACTGTAAGTACCAACAATCAGGCGCGGATCTACGGGGTGGCAAGGGGTGGCAGCTGCCACCTCTGGGACACAGTCTTGCCACCCCTGTTGCCACCCCATTTATAAATCAGATAATATGTTTTTAAAGTATATTTTATGTACATGCATGGCGAAGGTCAATGAGACCCGCACCAAGCTCATCTCAAACAGAAGTCGCCGATTTAGAATCCCCCTCCCCCTCACAGGCGCGGATCTACGGGGTGGCAGCTGCCACCTCAGGGACACAGTCTTGCCACCCCTTTGCCACCCCAGGAAAAAATCTCTAGATCCGCCACTGCCAACAATACAGAGATGAACTGGCGCCCGCAGGAGACTGCGTGCCTTACGTCAGTGTTTCTCAACCGGGGGTCCGCGGACCCCTAGTAGTCCGTGGTGTAATTGCAAGGGGTCCGTGAAAATAAAATATCTTTAAAAAAAAGATCCTATGACATTTATAGAAATAGGATTATTTTACTCAAATGTGACTGAGACCTTTATCTACCTAAACTATAAAGGGTAACAGGACTTTTTTCTCTAATTACATCTGTTTCACAAGTGTAATTTATTGTATTTTAATAAGAGATCTCGCTCCCGTTTGTATTGTTAAAGGTTATTGCATAAAAATTATGTTTTGTTACATATATCTGAAAGTTACTGAATACATATTCTGTGTTGTTACATATATCTGAAAGTTACTGAATACATATTCTGTTTTGTTACATTTATCGGAAAGTTACTGAATACATATTCTGTTTCGTTACATATATCTGAAAGTTACTGAATACATATTCTGTTTTGTTACATATATCTGAAAGTTACTGCATAAGAATTCTGTTTTGTTAACTATATCTAAGTTACAACTGAAAGTTCTTATTTTTGCCCCAAAGAGTGAATAAATGCTATAGTGCAATTTAAAATGCAGTTTCTACTGTTTCTACAAATTGCAACCCCCCTCCCCCAAGATCAGGTGGAGGGGTCCTCAGGGTAGATCAAAAATACGCAGGGGGTCCAGGACCCCAAAAAGGTTGAGAACCACTGCCTTACGTAACATTGACTACAGCCAACATCCACTGGGTGGCGCTATAATACCACCCGTAACACTCGTCTCTCTTGTTCCACGAGCGTTCCGTCAGCACGCACATATGCAGCCTGGCGAGGCGTTTGCTGCTGCGCAACACGCAGACCGACGACGAGGGGCCACACCACCACGACCCGACCCGATAAGCGGCTGATGATGACATGACATATTCAAGCCAAATAACACGTTACAACATTTTTCTATTCCAAAAACACAGAAATAAACGTGAAAAATGGTAGTTTATGCACTTTGTTTTGTATATTTATTGGACTCATCTTTCCCTTGATGCTGTTTACCTGCGAGAACTTATTGCTTTTTTCTGAAATGACTTTTTTTCTGTTACTTGTTTGACTAAATAGATTAAAAAAGGGGGCCCAAAACTTGCGGGCGAAGTCTCGCGAGAGTTGAATACCGGCCATTTTTTTCTCCATTGATAGCAGGTCACTTTGTTGCTTGGGTAGCGTTAACAGGAAAAAGTGTGTCGCGATCGGGCAGAGAAGCTTTACAAGTTTGGACAAGTTTGACTTTGTCATCCGAAGGTCCAAACCCGAAACAAACGCAACACAAACCATGTCTGCGTTCAGGGACGCGACATTTTCTCGCTGACTTCTCGGCCCGGATAGATGTGTGTCTAAAACTCCAGTGCTAATGGAGATCGTGTCCAGCGAGGAGAACCAGCTCGTTCCCAGAGAGGTGAGCTTATTCGCGGATCCGAACCGGTTCGTAAGAACCACCGCGGATCAGGACCACTCGGTCTAGAAAAACTTCTGAGCCACTCAACTTTGGAGCGTTCAGGCTAAAATGTTAGCGGCTAACAAGCGAACATTTAAACAACTCCATCGGCAGGACCAGAACGGCCTCTGGTGACGATGCAGTGTGTACCTTAGCAGTAGCAGTTAGTTCGCTGCTAGAATAAAGTTAGCTACCCTAGCTAGCTAACCTTAGGCAGATATGCCCATAGTACCTTAGCCGAGTACATTAGCTTGTTAGCTTAGCCGGTCGCATTAGCTTCCTGTATAAGCAGACAGCAACGACTCCGGGCAGTTTAAAATAAACAGTCATATCACCACTTTACGAAGCTAAACTAATCTGTCCCCGTCGAATACACAAATGTTACCTGTTTTCACTGCGGAGATAACTTGGCATTAGTGTTTGCGGGGTTAACTCTGGTTTAACAACTTTAGCTCCCCACACTGGGTTAGCTTGGTGCAACCTGGCTAACGTCGTCCCGAGCGTTAGCTTGTTAACTCCGGAGATGAGAAACCGTGACCCGTCCAACGCCTTGGCTGGATGTTTTCGGGGTGACTTTACCAAGTAAAAGAGTCGACTTGTCAGGCTTTACTGGAATCCCCGCAACAACGTCAGGATAATGACGGACTCAACTGTTTCCCAGCACGACGCAGCTCGGCAATGCTAATGCTAATCGTAGCTCGTTTCCATCATACTGCTAACTACACTACGCTTCCCAGTGCTGATGTTATGGGCCAAGAAGCCCTTTAATGTTAGGTTAGTTAGAAGTTTGGGGGATGATATTGATTTTATAGTATATATGATATAATTGTGTTTGAATATATTCCGTTTGTCATGTAATTATATGTGAGATAAATTTGCTAAGTGCCTTTCCTGGTCTGTGAGGTTGTGGACTCAGTAGGTCCCCCTCTTCCTCGGTGGAGATGTTTTCTTTTCTTCATTTAGTTGTTTTTGCTCAGTGTGTTGGGTCCCTTTCTTCAGCTCTACAGTGCAGTAATGTTAGAAATCCCGGTGTTGTATCTGACCAGGGTATGTACTTTGATCAACATATTAAAGTGCTGACCCGTGCATGTTTCGTTTCTCCCCTTTAAGAAACATTGCCCAACTCAGGTCTGTTGTATCACAGCCTGAGTGAAGGATGATCCTTCATGCTTTTACATCGTCCCGGCGAGGTTACTGCACTTCCCTTTTCACCTGCCTCAGCAAGTCGTCCCTGGACGGTCTGCAAACCGTCCAGAACGCTGCTGCAAAGCTGTTGGCCTGGTCCAGCAGGACGACTCACATCACACCCATCTTATATTATTTACATGGGCTTCCTATCAAGTTTAGGAGACATTTTAAGGCTCTTGTTTTTACATATACAGCCCTGCATGGCCAGGCACCCGTGTACATCTGTGACCTTCTCCATCCCCACATCACCAGTAGGTCGCTTATAATGCCCCTTTTCCACTGCATGGTACTGGCTCAGCTCCACTCTACTCTATTCCACTCTACTCACTTTACTTTTTGGGATTTCACTTTCCACTGCAGATAGTATCCCCTCACAGCGAAGCCCCCCGCTGGTCATTTGTGGGTGTGTTGACTAGTTTTTTTTTAAAAGTTTTTATTTATATTTACATAAATATATTTATATTTATTTTATTTTATTTATCTATAGTGATATTTTCATGTCAGCTTTTAGTATCGGCTCAGCTCACTTGGAACCTTGATGGAGGTGGTACCAAAACAAGTAAGTGGTACCAGGTACTATCCCTAACTTGCCCAGAGGAAAACCGAAAAAAGCGAGTAGAGTTGAGTCGAGCCGGTACCATGCAGTGGAAAAGGGGCATTGGGTCTTCTGACCAGGGCTTGCTGGTTGTCTCTTGCTATCGACTGAAAACGAAAGGCGATCGTGTGTTTGAAGTTGTGGCCCTGACACAGTGGAACACTCTGCTTATAGAAATACAATCCGTGGTCTCTGTTGACGCCTTTACAAGCAGCTGAAGCCTCATTTGTTCAAACCGGCCTTTGTTTCACCTCGTGCTGTGTAGTGTTTGTAATTTTGTGTGTTTTTAGGGTTTTTTGTTGTTTGTATTATTGTTTCTTTCTTACCGTTTTCATGGTCTTATTTTTAACAGATTTAATCTAGTGAAGCACTCTGTGACCTTGCTGTGTGAAAGGTATTATATTAAATGAACTTTACTTACTTACATTAGCTCAACAAACACAGTGAATCAGTTTGACGTGCTGTCAGGAAGACTTTGATTCAGTGAGCCGTGGCTGGGAGCAACGAGGTTAAAGTTAGTTGATTGAACGTGATTGTCGGGGACAGGTTATGTGTGTAACCTGTATTTATCATCATGCATGGACGCACACAAACTCTATATGGCCTTTAAGTTAACTGGGTTAACCACCAGGGATCATTGCCATCATATTCTTTGGTGATTGGAAAAACAAAAACAGCTCTAGCTCTAGCTCTCTCAGCTGTTGTCAATTTAAAGTTTGTTTTGGCTTTTATTTTGGAAAGTACTACAGAATCTAACATGCTCACTTACATAAATACCATATTTTACAGCTTCTTGTCATTCCTTCTCATCCGCACCTCCACCAGCCTTCTGTCCCGACAAGGAAATAAATGCAATGAAATATACAACAGTGACAACAGTAATTAATAGCACAACAATAGTATGACATGATAACAACTGCCATAAAAATTAATACAGAACAAATGTGATTTGAGGGATAGATATTTATATAATGACACATGTAATATAGGGCAAGCAAAATAGTTATACTGTATAATATATTAATAGTTACACTGTATAGTACATTAATAGTTACACTGTATAGTACATTAATAGTTACACTGTATAATACATTATTAGTTATACTGTATAATACGTTAATAGTTATACTGTATAATACATTAATAGGTACACTGTATAATATGTTAATAGTTACACTGTATAATACATTGATAGTTATACTGTATAATACGTTAATAGTTACACTGTATAATACATTAATAGTTATACTGTATAATACGTTAATAGTTACACTGTATAATACGTAATAGTTATACTGTATAATACATTAATAGTTATACAGTATAATACGTTAATAGTTATATTGTATAATACAATAAATTAATAGTTACACTGTATAATACATTCATATTTATACTGTATAATACATTAATAGTTATACTGTATAATACATTAATAGTTATATTGTATATTACAATACATTAATAGTTACACTATAATACATTAATAGTTACACTGTATAATACATTAATAGTTATACTGTATAATACATTAATAGTTACACTGTATAATACGTTAATAGTTATACTGTATAATACATTAATAGTTACACTGTATAATACATAAATAGTTATACTGTATAATACGTTAATAGGAAAATAACTTTGTGCATTCAGTTCTGTGGCCCCGTCCTGATCAAGTTCAGTAATGTACTCCAGACCTTCAATTAGATCTCTGTCAACGCCTCTTGTTTTACCCAGCTACAAGGTGTGCCATGGTGACATTGTTACCCAAAAGAGAGAAACATTTACCATTTTAAAATGGTAAATGGTATTTATCCTTGTAATGAGTTTCTGAGACAAAGATTTAACACTGATAAAAACAATTGTACGTTTTGTGATTCTGTTGTCCAAACTTTAGGACATACTGGAGCCTTTTGGGAATTATTTCAAAATTGGGATATCTGAGAAGGACTTTCATTTGCCCAATTTAGATTATAAGGATATTACATTTGGAGTAATAATGGAGGATAAAAATATCGAAATGTTGTACAGTAGCCTGTGTGACTTGTCGTTTGTTGATGCCTTGTACCAGGTCTGGAGGGTAACAGTATGAATGGATGTTTTCAGCTTTTTTAACCTTAAGTAACTTCCGTGACAGAGATGTGCTGAGCCTGACACATACATCACTGCTGCTTATTTATGAGCTGGGCTGGCGGGGGCAGCAAAGCTGGATGTAGTTGATAGAGCCTTAAATGCATCACATATCACACATGTTTACATGGCTTTTGTATTGTGTATCCTTTAACAGTAGTCCCGTTTGGTTGTTTTTAATGAATAAAGTTGAGAAAGCCATGGAGGACGTGAAGATGAATTATACCCCAGTAATGCCATACACACGGAATTACCCCAGGGCTAATTTCACTTGTCAGATTACAGGTATGCTTCCTTGAAAACACAGTTTCATTATGAAGTGCCACTGGTACCCCAGCCTGTAAGAAAATTCACGGCATTCAAAAGGAAAAATGTCCTGTATGTATTTTAATGAATGTATTAAGAACTGACAGTATTGAATAGTCTTTATGCGTTTGGTCGTGTGTGTGTGTGTGTGTGTGTGTGTGTGTGTGTGTGTGTGTGTGTGTGTGTGTGTGTGTGTCCACAGCTAATTTTGCAAACTAGTGGATCACAAACTACTTGCCCTGTCAGCCTAAATGTTTTGTGTACAGTTATGACTGTATGATAAAAACAAACCTGTCTTGGCTGCAGTGATTCAAAACCTTCGAAAGACATTTGTTCTCGCTGTCACTGCTCCCTCTCTTCATCCACTCTCTGGCTCACTTGACTACCGCTAACGCTGCTCTCTGTCGCTGTCCGATCTAAGTCAACGGTGCACATGCACGACTCACATCTACAGTTGATATTGATCGGTCAACAACATGATCAGAAGTTATTAAAAGAATTTTGATAATCCAAAAAATGCAAACGTTGTAAAGGAACAACTTCCTCTAGGTTGCTGTCAAAACAGGAAGTGTTTCATATTGTTGTCGCTGCCCGATCTGAGTCAGCCATACATGTATGTCCCGCATGATAAGATAACCTTTATTGATTCCCCGTGGGGGAAATTCAGGCATAGATAGTAGCAAGGCAAAAAGAGACATCATCGTCAACATCACATCAACCATGGCTGCCTGGACAAACAACAACAGTCAGTAGATTGGGCATACATACAACATAACATCAGTAGATATGAGCTATGGACTCTAGGTTGTCAGGCATAAGGGATCTATCAGATAATAAATAGATCTATGTCAGTAAGTATAGGTGGCTGGGGGGACAAGAGGGAGGGGGGAAAGGAAGGGGGTAGTTCTGAGGGGGGTGGGAAGGGAGGGGACAGTTGGTAATTGTGGTACTGAATCAAGAGGGGTAAGCAGGGAAGGGGGGCACGGGTAAGGGGGGCAGGCTTGTTATGAAGCCTGATGGCTGTTGGTACAAAAGACTGGCTGAGACGTTTCGTGGTTTGCCAGGGGGCAATCAGTCTGTGACTGAATGAGCTCCTCCTCCCCATTAGCTCCTCATGGAGGGGATCGGAAGGATTCATCAAGATGGTGTCCATCTTCCTCCTTATCCTCCCCTCTGCCACCAACTCCAGGTAATCCAGGTCAACCCCAACTACTAAGCTAGGCTTCTTCACCAGCTTGTTCAGTTTGCTGGTGTCTCACGTTGGTTCCCCCTCCCCAGGAGACCACGGCAAAGAATAGGACACTGGCGACTGGTAAAACATCCTCAGCAACCTGCTGCACACATTGAAGGACCTGAGCCTCCTCAGGAAGTACAGCCTGCTCTGATCCTTCTTGTAGAGGGCCTCAACATTATCATACCATTCCAGTTTTTTATTCATTTGTACTCCCAGGAACTTGTAGGTGTTCATATCTCCACCTTCTCCCCCTGGATGGTGTTGGGATCAGGAATCCCCTTCTTGCTCCATCAGTAGTCAACCACCATCTCCTTGGTCTTACCGATGTTAAGCTGGAGGTGGTTGTTGTCACACCACCTCACGAAGCTCTCCACCAGGTGTGTGTACTCCCCCCTCATTGTCGTCCGTAATGCAGCCGACGATGGAGGAGTTGTCGGAGAACTTCTGTAGGTGGCACATCTCAGAGTTGAAGTGGAAGGCCAAGGTGTAGCGGGTCAACAGAGATGATGACAGCACAGGTCCCTGGGGAACCGGTGCTACACACCAGCGTGTCCGACCGACTGCCCCGCAGCCTGACATAATCCATTTATATGCGTCATTGCGAGCTTGTCGGGTAGGTGGAGTGGCTGGATGGTGTTGAAGGCGCTGGAGAAGTCAAAGAACATAACTTGTTGTGCTGGATGGCCTCTCCAGGTGTTTGTTGGCTGTATGTAGCATGTAGATGATGTTATCCACCACACTGATGTTCTCCTGGTATGCAGACTGCAGGGGGTCCATGAAGTCGCTCACCAGGGGTTTGAGGTGCTGCAGGACCAGCCTCTCAAATACCTTCATGACTTGTGATGTCAGCGCTACCAGCCTGTAGTTGTTGGGGGTGCTGGGCTGGACACGTGTGTGTTAACGGTTTACTCAGCTTTATTATATCATGAAGATAAAGACAGGGTTGGGGTTAGAGCAAAGTCGTCGCATAGCAAACCTTTGCTTTTTGGAAAGCGCAATTTCATATTAGACTTGGTCGCATTTGTGCAAGGGTTCACCTAGGAGGCTGTGCATCTACAGAATGACCGGCAAATGTTTTTATTAGGTAGATTTTGTTTTTAGCTTTAGCGCTGCATATTAAAAAAAAATCCCCCCCCCCCCCCCCCCCGTATTTCCTGTTCAGTTGACTTGGGCACTGCACAAGTCTTGTAATGACAGGAAAACACTGGCTTTTCTGTTCGTGTGCATGTATCTGTCCACTGCTAATCTGCATACTATTGGGCCTGTTAGCCTAATAATTATTGCGCACAGTTATGACTGTATGATCAAGGACCTGTCATGGTTACGGTGATTCAGACCCATTGAAAAACCCATTTTACACCACAATTAAGTGCTAACTCCTCACCTGGGTTTTCTCCTCAGTCTGAGCACTGGAGAAGGGGTGATATGCAGGCAGTGCCTCCGTATTTTCCCTTCGCCTGGTAGGTAAAAAGGGGAGGGTTTGCTGCCATGTTTGATTACTGGAGAAGGGGCGATACACCTGGTGGGGCTCTGCACTCTACTGAGTACACTCTAATAGTTCAAATAGGAATCCTCCAGAAGTGTTTGCTGATGTGAAAGATGTACAAGCACAAGGCCTATGAAACCAAGCTTCATGAATATGAGTTCGTTCATTCTCAATAGACCTTTATAGCATTTAATAATCACAGGGAAAAATTAGTAGAGCCAAATCAGAGATTAAAAATCAACCTTTTAGGCTGATCTGATAATTGATGGGCTTGTATATCTCTACCAGCTACTTAAACAGCTAACCAACCATTGCTTAGATGTGGCACATACTCCAAAGATGTTGCTGATAGAAGTAGTGAATGTGAAACAAAAGTCAATCCCTCATTTAGTCAGTTGGCTGTAATGTTATAAAATTCAGTCTCAAATTTTCATGTCTGTGCGGCACGGTGGTACAGTGGTTAACGCGGTCGCCTCACAGCAAGAAGGTTCTGGGTTCGAGTGGCGGAGTAGTCCAACCTTGGGGGTGGTCCCGGGTCGTCCTCTGTGTGGAGTTTGCATGTTCTCCCCGTGTCTGCGTGGGTTTCCTCCGGGTGCTCCAGTTTCCTCCCACAGTCCAAAGACATGTAGGTCAGGTGACTCGGTCGTACTAAATTGTCCCTAGGTATGAATGTGTGTGTGTGTGTGTGTGTGTGTGTCTTTGGATGTGCGTAAAGTAAGGAATCCATATTGTCATAGCATTGAAAATAATAAAGTATATAGCCACAAATGGCAATTTGCGGGTTCAAACCTTTCCACGCTCAATGGAAGGAAGCAGATCGGGGCAGCGCTCAATGTGGGCACAGTCAAACGTTTGACTTAGCCCACTTTGAGCACCCCCCCCCCATCTGAGCTTCACACTGGCTAACTGCAACACGGACCTGCTGCTAGCAAGTTGCTAATGAAGATAGCTGTCATACTTAAAGGTAAAGTCAACTCCATTATGGAAAATAAGTTAATAGATACATCCATCCATCCATTTTACGAACTGCTTATCCTGCTCTCAGGGTCGCGGGGATGCTTGATGTATGTAATGTAGCGACCATTGCCATGACTGGCATGACATTGCTATTGAAACTTGGTTTTTTGAATTGACATTATTCACATTAGCTAACTTAATATTAACTTTGTGCATTAAGCACGAACACTGACAGTGAAATACAAAATTGGGTTTCATTTACCATAATAAAAAGCTAATACGACTGTGTTAATGTGCTATCTTTTTTTTTTCATTCTTTATTCTTCACAGCAGTATAAATTACAAAATGTACGTATATCAAAACAATAACAGTTTCATTTTCTTCTGCCATTCAGGTTTTTTTTTAAACTTACAAGAAAGTAAAAAAAAACCCAAAAACAAACAAACAAACAAAAAACTATATATATACACACACATATACACAGATACACATATATACATAAAAAATATACACGCACACATACATACATATACACACACATAAAAAAAGGCAAGCTTTAAGAACTTTATACAATTTGGGAGAGGTAACGTGTGTACATAAGACTATACAGGAGAGAGGTGATATGAGGATTCCAAGCTTGTGGTAGGGAGAGTGTGAAGGTTCCCAATGCACGGTAGGGAAGAGGAGTGTGAGGGTAGAGAGAAAGGGTGTATTAAAATCTAATTAATTCAATATCTCCACAAAATCTGGCCTTAAGGGCCTCACATATTTGACCCACTTGGTCCAGAATTTAACAAACTTCTTTTTCTGAAGACGGAGGGAAAAAGTAATATTTTCCATAACATAAATGTCATAGAAGAACCCCGCTACAATGTAGCGGTTTGGTTCTCCACCCGTCTAAATCTCCCTCCTCTTCATCCTGCCAGCTAACCGCCTTCCCCCTGCCCCTAAACCCCCCCCCACTCCAACTCCCTCCCCCCGAATGCTCAGAATCATCTGAAATGCTGAGAAAAGTGGTTTTTAGCCATTTTTAGAAAATGCATATTTTGCATAATTATGCATAATTATTATTTTAATTTTCTGCTATTTTTCTGGTCCTCTCTGGAACAATACCTACCACCTCCCAAAAAAATGAGGATCATAAGTGCATTTTTGCAAAAATGCATATATTTTGCATAATGCCAAAACGTTTCTAAGTCCCAGAAAAAATTGTTTATGGGGGTGAAAAAATCAAAGATGCTCAGAATCATCTGAAATGCCGAGAAAAGTGGTTTTTAGCCATTTTTAAAAAAATTCATATTTTGCATATTTATGCATAATTATGCATAATTTTAATGTTCTGCTATTTTTTATAGGTGCCCCTGATCATCCCCAATACCCTCCAAAAAGAATCAAGGCCCCAAGTGCTTTCGTTTGGCCGTTTATAGACTCTCACACAGACACACACCACACACCAGACACGTCGTGAAAATACAGGAGTAGATTTACTATATCTATCCACTCCTGTATTGTGGGGGGTTCAGGAAGTAACCAATGTCTTGTGAGTGCTTTTTTACCATCACATGTCAAAATACCAAATAAATATTCATCCGGCCGTCCTGCCTGGAAATTGGCATTTCCTAAGAATATTGTGGAAAATTGCAAGGGCAGATCATTATTAAGTATGCTTTTCAATGCTTTGTGAAGCTCTGCCCAGAAAGGTCTTATCATTGGGCACTCCCAGAATATGTGCCAGTGGTTGGCTTCCTGAAGTCCACACTGCCTCCAACATTTGGTGCCCCCCCCCCCCCCATCAATATGTGCTTTCTGTTTTGGTGTGCTATCTTAATCAGAATCCAAAACACTTAGTCGTTTCATTTCATGCGCTTGCGGACATGAAATGAAACAAAACATCATTTCCCCAGCCCACAGCAGTGCAACACAAAGACAAGAACACATCCAAAAACGACAAGAACACACATATCCAAACTAACACATATATCTAAACTAAACAAAAAAATCACTGTCCAGGAGAACGAACGCCAGCCAGGAGGACTGTCGGAACTGCTGCTCTGCATGGGCTAGCAGTTAGCCTAGCCTGCACCGCTTCTGCGTCCTGTCAGACTGTCCTCGGTGTTTGCTCTTCGGGGGCAGCTCCGGTCAGGGCCGTGGTCCTTGGGCCCACAGGATGCAGCAAGCCAGGCTCCCTCAGCTGATCTAATGCCAGCTCTCCCAGCCAGACACCTTTGACACACCTCCCCGCACTCCACACGACAACACAGTCAAAGCTAGGCGAGGCCACCGCCAGACCGCCCTCGGTGTTATCGGAACTGCCGGTCTGCTTGGGCTAGCAGTTAGCTTAGCCTGCCTCACTTATGCGTCGTGTCAGACCGCCCTCGGTGTTACCTCTCTGGGCACAGCTCCAGGCAGGGGTGTGGTCCCTGGGCCCACAGGGCACAGCAGACCAAGCTCTCCCAGCCGTCAAACGAAGACAAACTTAGACGTGGACATAGACACTACATGGACAGTAGTGGGTGAGGCTGCCACAAACATGAATTCACGCCATCTTCCCACACCGGTACTGGGTGAGGCAGGTGCAAACGTGAATTTGCACCGCCACCTACCCACAATAATTTGGGAAGATGTTTAATGTGATTTGATTTAATGATGATTTAATATGTTCATTCCAGGAACAGCAGATGGAAATTAACGTGAGCTTTTTGTCTAAATCTGGCATGTTTACACCATATTGCAGTGATATTGGTTGATGTGTAATATTACTGTCACTGCAGGTTCAGTATTGGCTAGCGTCACAATCAACAGAGACTTATTGGAATGATTAAATGTTGATGCTCTCGGGGCGTCCGAGTAGCATAGTGGTCTATTCTGTTGCCTACCAACACGGAGATCATCAGTTCGAATCCCTATGTTACCTCTGGCTTGGTCGGGCGTCCCTACAGACACAATTGGCTGTGGCTGCGGGTAGAAAGCCGGATGTGGGTATGTATCCTGGTCGCTGCACTAGCACCTCCTCTGGTCAGTCGGGGCAGCTATTCAGGGGGGCGGGGGAACTGGGGGGAATAGCGTGATCCTCCCACGCACTATGTCCCCCTGGCGAAACTCCTCACTGTCAGGTGAAAAGAAGCAGCTGGTGACTCCACATGTATCGGGGGAGGCATGTGGTAGTCTGCGGCCCCCCTCTGGATCGGCAGAGGGGGTGGAGCAGCGAACGGGACAGCTCGAAAGAGTGGGGTAATTGGCCAAAATTCGATCGGGGAGTAAAAGGGGGGGAGAAGGTCCTGGGTTTGAGCCCCGGGGTAGTCCATCCTTGGGGGTCGTCCTCTGTGTGGAGTTTGCATGTTGTCCCCGTGTCTGCCTGTGTGGGTTTCCTCCGGGCACTCCGGTTTCCTCCCACAGTCCAAAGACATGTAGGTCAGGTGAATTGACCGTACTAAATTGTCCCTGGGTGGGTGTGTGTGTGTGTGTGTGTGTGTGTGTGTGTGTGTGTGTGTGTGTGTGTGGGCGGGCCCTGTGATGGCCTGGCGGCCTGTCCAGGGTGTCTCTTCGCCTGCCGCCCAATGACTGACTGCTGGGATAGGCTCCAGCATCCCCGCGATCCTGAGAGCAGGATAAGTGGTTTGGATAGTGGATGGATGGATGGATGTATTGTAACTAACTAAATTTTAACTGTATTGTTTTGGGAGGACAAGCATGAGGAGGCGTGGTCAATATCAGATGAACTGATGGAATTCAGTGGATTACAGAAACGCTGTGCAGACTGTTTCATCTTTCTTATTTATTGAATGCACTGTAAAATCAGTAGGATATAAAAATGGGAAAGCTACAAGGAAATGGAAATCCTCAGTCCTTTTCAACTTGGCAATTTCTTCACAAGAGGTTCTCTTCCAGAAATTACTGGGTTGCTGACCTACAGAAACACATTTTATGACTATCCTTAAACAAAAATGTGAATGTATTTCAGTTTGTCTGATTGTTTGGATATTAAGAATCTCACTCAGACTTAAAGTCGTGCCTACTGAATACTTCATAAGTTAAAACTGAGCATATACCTGCTGTGAGATCAGTTAATTTTTTTTTGATAGAAAATACATATGTGTCCATAGATGTTTGACGTCAACTTCCATGCACAGCATCAAGGAAAATGTAATACATTTTGCAATTGTGTCACTGAGTTTATGCTCTGAGGAGCATAAGCAGGAATCAGAGTTCTGCAGGATTTTGACGTGGACTAACGGGTTTTGTCTACTGTCTTTGAAGGACAGTTCTGCATTGGAGGCATGGGCTTCATGGAAAGTAGTAAGGTTTCTGCTTTAGTAATGAGGTGTCATCTGACCTGTGTTGATCATAGAGGTCATGAGAAGACAAGAACAACCATGTGATCGAGCGCCACATTGTCATGTCATCTTTCTGGGTGTACGTAGGTCCGAAGCCACAGCAAAAGGAATGGCCTTTGGGGCGCAGTAAAAGAGAATTTCATCTGTCAAACGTCACTTTATTATAGTTAGTAGTTGAAAACATCCATCCATTCTCCGAACCACTTATCCTGCTCTCAGGGTTGCGGGGATGCTGGAGCCTATCCCAGCAGTCATTGGGCGGCAGGTGGGGAGACACCCTGGACAGGCCGCCAGGACTCACACACACACACACACACACACACACACACACCTAGGGAAAATGTAGTATGGCCGATTCACTTGACCTGTATGTGTTTGGACTGTGGGAGGAGGAAACCCACGCAGACACGGGGAGAACATGCAAACTCCACACAGAGGACAACCTGGGACAACTCTTAAGGTTGGACTACCCCGGGGCTCGAACCCAGGACCTTCTTGCTGTGAGGCAGCTGCGCTAACCACTGTGCCACCATGCCACCCTATTTTGTTTTAAGTCAAAAATAAGGAAAAAATAGAAAATTGATTTGGTTCAAACTTTACTTCAATGTGACAGTGAGGAAAAATAAGGAAAGTGGGCAAACATTGCATTAAACTGAGGAGAAAGGAAATCAAATTAGAAATCATGAAATCCTTAAACTGGACTCGAAAGTGAATGATTTTGTGTAGCAACAAATGTTTTTCTACTAAAGTTTATCACACATTTTTAAAGACTACCTCTTTACCCTGGATGCTTGTTTCACATCCTCAGGATCTACTTCATAATCTATGAAGTAGATCTGCTGCCCCAGTTTACCCTGACTTGATAGTTAGCCTGATTTTTTTTTTTGGATTCCCCCCCCCCTTTTTTTTTTCCTCCCCAATTGTATCTGGCCAATTACCCCACTCTTCGGAGCCTTCCCGGTCTCTGCTCCACCCCCTCTGCTGATCTGGGGAGGGCTGCAGACTACCACATGCCTCCTCTGATACACGTGGAGTCACCAGCCGCTTCTTTTCACCTGACAATGAGGAGTTTCACCAGGGGGACGTAGCACGTGGGAGGCTCACGCTATTCCCTCCAGTTCCCCCTCCCCTCCGAACAGGCACCCCAACCGACCAGAGGAGGTGCTAGTGCAACGACTAGGACGCATACCCACATCCAGCTTCCCACCCACAGACATGGCCAATTGTGTCTGTACCAAGTCGGAGGTAACACCAAGATTCGAACTGGCGATCCGTGTGTTGGTAGGCAGCGGAATAGACCGCCACGCCACCTGGACACCCCATTTACCCTGATATTTAATTGGCACTTTATTTACGTATCCAAAGGAGTTGAATCAAGTGCAACTGGACTTGGTTATATCTGTGAAGACGTTTCGCCTCTCATCCAAGAGGCTTCATCAGTTCGTGCCTTTCTGACTAGACCAAGCTAGTCTGACTGGCTGCTGATGAAACTCAAGACATTTATCCTGTTTGGAGTCGTTACCAGAGCTATTGATGTCAATGGCTCTTCTGTGTTCTGATGTTAAGCAGCGACGGTCGCTGGAGGTGTTAGTTTCGACTTCGTTAGGGCTCCATTCAGTGGTCATGAGAGTCGTTGGAGCCGTTAGTGACCGACTGTTGTTCTTGGAGGCCAGGCTTCTTGAGTCTCCTAGGTAGAGATGAAAGGACGGCATTGTAAGTGGGAGATAGGTGGTGTCGCAGACCTCCTCCTCTGTTGAGGGATGGTTTTTCCAGTTTCGCATAGACGGCTGCCTTCATCCCTCTTTTAAACCATCTATCTTCCCTGTCTAAAATGTGTACGTTGCTGTCCTGGAAGGAGTGTGTCTTCTCCTTTAGGTGTAGATAAACTGCTGAGTCTTGTCCTGAGGAGTATGGCCTTCTGTGTTGGGCCATCCATTTGTGTAGTGGTTGTTTTATTTACGTAGTTTGTTTTTTTTTTTTTTTTTTTTTAGCAAAACATATGTCATAGCAATGTAATGAGCAGATTGATTTGTTTCAACCATATTTTTGAACACTTGCTAAATTACCACAGTCAGTCGATGTTTTATTATTCCATTTTATTCCAATTCAGAATGATACCTCATATGATTATCTGAGAAACTAATTGTGCTGAAGTATTGAGCAGTGCTTAATAGCATGCTGTTGTTGTGACATCCACCTGTTAGTCTTCCTCCAGCAGTTGATGGGCCTCACCAAAAGATCAGAGCTGCCCCTTCAGTACGACGGCAAGTAAAGATGACTTAAAACACCAGGGATACAAAGGGGCTTGATGCAGGCGTATACAAAGCACAAAGTATCTAGTTAGTAAATGTGTAGTGTTCATACAGACCAGAACATGTCCGTGAGACATTGGTGGATTTAATACATACCAGTGGAATTTCCAGATTCCAAAGGATTTTTTTTTTTAACAAATTGAAATAGTTGTCGGCACGGTGGCACAGTGGTTAGCACGGTCACCTCACAGCAAGAAGGTCCTGGGTTTAAGCCCCTGGAAAATCCAACCTTGGGGGTCATCCCGGTCGTCCTCTGTGTGGAGTTTGCATGTTCTCCCCGTGTCTGTGTGAGTTTCCTCCGGGTGCGCTGATTTCCTCCAACAGTCAAAAGACATATAGGTCAGGTGAATCAGCCGTACTAAATTGTCCCTAGGTGTGTGTGTGTGTGTGTGTGTGTGTGTGTGTGTGTGTGTGTGTGTGTGTGTGTGTGTGTGTGTGTGTGTGTGTGTGTGTGTGTGTGTGAGAGAGAGATGGCCTGGCGGCCTGTCCAGGGTGTCTCCACCTGCTGCCCAATGACTGCTGGGATAGGCTCCAGCATCCCCGCGACCCCGAGAGCAGGATAAGCAGTTTTGGATAATGGATGGATGGAATACTTGTTTAGTCAGGTGACCGAGCTGGCTGGGGTCTATTTTATAGGCTTCTATATTTTACAATACAGAAGTCAATTAGGTGCCTATTCACTGTCATCCTTGCCGTCAGATGTTTTGTTGACCAGACATAGTAGTTGGAAGAATTCCAAAATTCAATGGCCACATTCACCACTTTAATGGCCAGCCTTGCTAAAAAGGATAAAAGTAGGTAGTGACCTGTGGCTGCTGCTAAAACAAACTGGCAAATCTGTTATTTTAATACATTTTATTTGTGGGCGCCTTTCAGAGCACTCAAGGACACCTTACAGAAAACAATTAAAAAACGAAAAAACAAGCAGCACTGTATCAGACAGCATAAGATCAAAAAACAGGATAGACAGTAAAAATTTAATACAGCAGATAAGTATAAAATCATCTCATCAGCACACAACTCAATGAAGCATGGATCAGACCGAATATGCCAGTTTGAAAAGGTGCATTTTGAGATGGGATTTGAAGGTTGAAAGAGAGTAAGTGTTGTGAATGTCTTGTGGGAGAGAATTCCATAGGCGGAGGTCAGAATGACTGAAGGCTCTAGATCTCATGGTAGTCAGACGGGCCAATGGTGTGGTGAGCTGGAGAGTAGAAGAGGATCTGAGAGTGCGGGAGGGCATGTGGATATGAAGGAGTTCATAAAGATATGAAGGAGCTAGGTTATTAATGGCCTTAAATATGAGAAGCAGGATCTTGAAGTCAATACGGTATTTAACATGGAGCCAATGGAGTTGCTGAAGAACAAGAGTGATATGATCTATGGAAGGAGTTCTAGTAATGATACGGGCAGCTGAATTCTGGACCAGTTGAAGTTTAGAAGACACTTGAGGGGAAGACCAAAGAGAATAGAATTACAGTAGTCAATACGGGATGTAACCAGGGTGTGAGTGAGTGTGGCGGTGCTGTTAGGTGTAAGTGACGGGCAAAGACGATTAATATTGCGTAAGTGGAAGTATGCAGACCGAGTAACATTGTTGATGTGAGCTTCAAAAGATAATGTGCTGCCCAAGATGACACCCAGACTCTTAACCTGAGGCGATGGAGGAAAAATAGAATTGTCAATAGTAAGAGAAAAACTATCAGGTTTAGCCAAAGTAGATTTAGTACCTAATAGGAGGACCGCAGTTTCTATCACTATTAAGTTGGAGGAAGTGGTATGAAAACCAGGATTTAATTTCTAGTAAGCAGTCAGAAAGGGAAGTGGGTGAAAGAGTGGAGGTAGGCTTGGTGGATAGATAAAGCTGGGTGTCATCTGCATAGCAGTGAAATTGAATGCCAAATTTCATGAAAATGTGGCCAAGAGGTAATAACTAAATAACAAATAGGAGGGGTCCCAATACAGAGCCCTGGGGAACACTGGTAGTAACAGGAAAAAAACATTTTTGTAGATGCTTGCTGAGTCTTGCTGACATTCAATATCAGGGCTGCAGTTAACAAAAAAAATATATAAAATATATATATATATATATATATATATAGGAACCATAAACCCAAACTATTTAGGAGCCAAATCAAATATTCAGGAGCCAAAATATAGTGATGTCATAGGCTACACTGTTAAAGGGCTGCCTCACACTGCCTTTTCTTTCCCCCTTACTGTCTGCCTTTGTTTGCTCTGCCTTCCATGGTCTACACCAGTGTTTCCCAAACCTGTCCTGGAGGACCACTTGTCCTGCATGTTTTAGATCTCTCCCTGCTCAAACACAGCTGATTTAAATGATTAGTTTGTTATGAAGCGGCTTCAGAAGTTCATGAGTTGATCATTTGAATCAGCTGTGTTGGAGCAGATGGTGCAATGACACAATCCCTGGCATTCTCATGTTTTTTACTCACCATGCTTCTTCGCGGTTTCTTTTTTAAAATGACCCAAACTGGTGATGAACCCTGTTTCACCGGCAATCTCTTGTCCTACTTGAGCACAAAATGTGCAGCACATTTTCCCCTTGTCATAACTTAACGAGGCGAACTCTTGTAGCCAAGCTGATTTAAACTGTCTTGTAGGGATGGGAGCCACAGGGACGGGAGAGGAAGACTCCACTTGCTGCACTTGGTTGTCATCGTCTGTAAAGGAATCAGGCTGGGATGACTCACATGTCACTTGAGAACTTTAACTGGTTGCGTTGGTCTCGTCATCGTCGGCATCTGATGTAGAGGAGGCTGGGTTTGGATGGGCAGGGAGGGAGAAAAAATCAGATTTTCGTTTGCGCATTTCGTTTTCTTGCCAGCTGGCTAATGCTAGCTAACTACGCAGTTAGCCACATTTAACTTCTAAATTCAAACTGTTATCGAACTAAATTAAACACCGTTCATAAAGTTAACACTTCAAATTTTTAACCCGATAAACGTGACGTTAAACTATCTTCAACCATTGCTTCTGTTCATCTGTACAGCCATAGGACAGGAAGTTATGTATTGGAAACCGTACAGGAGTTCACACGATAGGTCATGTAGACGCAGGCAAAAGAGGTGATGAGAGTTCAGTACACAAACAAAACAGATGGCCATTTCTTTTTCTTTTTTTTTCTTTTTTCTTTTGCTTGTGTGTAATGGTGGCGAATGGCAGGAAAAAAACGGTCGTAAAATTAAAAAGTTAGTTGCATTGGCGACCATTTTAGTCGCCATCTGGAGCCCTAAATATACTAATTATGATACATAGATACATTTCTGCCTTTTTAGAAACCACTGTAGCTTAAAAGACAAAGTTAACAGCCTGTGCTTTGTCGTATCTGTGGCTCCATGTCAGCGCTGTGTGATATCATCCATGATAAAAATAGCTTTAATCTGATAATACACTCTGCTGTTGTCCACTGAAGCCACTCCGTGAGACCTGTTGGCCGGATTTTGGTGAAATCAGAGCTTTGTGAGTGTATCGGAGGAAAAGCGCTGCTGGTTACCATCTCTTCATTTAGGAGAGATGTTGATTTGAAAACAGGATTTATAGAATGTGTAAGAAACTCAGGCCTACCGTTGGATGCCGAGACCAGCATGTTGCACAACTCTTTTTTTTTTCCTGTAAAAGCTCTGGAACAGCTGTCTGCTGGTTTAATCTTGAATGTTGTTGTTGCCACCCCTTACCCCCCCCCCCATGTATTATTAGGGCATGTTTTGGAGTTGCAGGCAGAGTATTTTCGATGAGATGAAGAAAAAGTTTTCTCAGGTAGCCATGCCTTTCCGTGTGTGTGTGTGTGTGTGTGTGTGTGTGTGTGTGTGTGTGTGTGTGTGTGTGTGTGAAAGCTTGTATTGATGCACATGGTGTGATGGCATGCCTATGTTCTGAGTTTGCATGGTGTTTGAGTGTTGGAATGAAGCATCTCAGTTCAAACTTGTTAAATACCATGACCTTGATAACCATCATGTTGTGTCAGCGCTCTGGCGTTAACGTAAGGTTCAGCTTCATGAGTACCTAGCTTCATCAAACAAAACACAACATGCATGTGTTGCATATGTGGCTCCGACACCATTTGGCCAGACCTGTCTTAATTCTTGAAACACTTACTCATATAAGCCATAATCAGTATTTCACTCGTCCATCAGTTGTAACTGAGTAGGATTGTTATTGTGACGTTATCGTGTGGGTCTAAAAGATTGTGGTGTGTTAGGCGTTTTACAGATCTAAATGTCCTTTTGTCAGGAAATTTGTGAGAGCCTTTTAACAGAATAAATCACAAAAAGTGAGTAATGAATACTTTTGTAGCTAATGCCTTGATGCATGCTCAATAATCCAGGTAAGGAAATCACAGAGCATTGAATCAGTTCATCTGGACACAACGTTTGGTGGGAGAAACATTTCATTACTCATCTAATGCCCCTTTTCCAATACATGGTACCGGCTCAACTCAACTCGACTCGACTCGCAGTGTCGTTTTCCATTACCGTAACAGTACCCCCTCAGTGTAGCTGGTCTGCATTGATTTTGGTACCTGGTCCAGTTTTTTTGGAACCTCGACATAGGTGGTACCAGAAAAATGGTAACAGTTACAAAAAGGCCAGTACTTTCCAGTAATGGAAAATGAAAAAGTCGAGTCAAGCCGGCACCATGTAGTGGAAAAGGGGCATAAGTGACTTCTTCAGTCTCAACTGACTGCAGGTGTCCCAACCCTTACAAACAATACAGTGGCATAACAACCAAAACCAGCAACCAGTTTCATATGCAAATTGCCAGTGATCATTAAGTAGAGTTACAATGGCCATGTGTACTATTCACAGAGGATTGGGGAATGTTTGCAATCACAGCATTGTAAGATGGTGACCGATGTACTCTTAGCACCCCCCCCCCGCCCCAGTTCAGGGATGGTCATTCCCTTTTCACATAGATGGCCTCTTTGAGTGTGGGTGTGCTATGTGTTCCCCAGTCTCACCTGTAGTGGCCAACTTGTATATGGAGGAAGCGGAAAAGAGGCTCTGATGTCCTATCCAGGGACACCACCTAGCTATTGGTTCAGATTTGTGGACAACACCTGAGTTAAAATTAAATCTCAGGATGTACCACGTTTCTCCGACCACATTAGCTCTGTGGACACCACATCAGGTTCACCAGGGAGGATTTGAAAAATTACAAGTTAGCCTTCTTGGACTGTAAAATTGCAACTGATAATGGGGGACATCTGATTGTTGATGTTTACCGTAAACCAACACATACTGATCAGTACTTAAGGTTTGACTCTCATCATCCACTGGAGCACAAACTAGGACTCATCAGGACGCTGTACCACCGAGCTGACAACGTCCCCACCAATACAGCGGCCGGGGTAAGGGAGAAATCCCACATTAAACAGGCCCTGGTTAAGTGTGGTTATCGTAACTGGGCGTTTGTCAAAGCAGGAAGATGCTCAAACAGTGCACCAGCCGATCGGAGAGAGGCGAAGGACAACACCTGCCCAAGCATAAACCAGTGGTGATTCCGTATGTAGCAGGAGTATCGGAATGCATTGAGATGCGTATTCACCAAACACTGCGTCTCAGTTGCTTTCAAACTCCAAAACACATTGTGCCAGAAATTGGTCCACCCCAAGGACCGGGTCCTCCGGCACAAACGGAGCAATATAGTGTACACTGTTAAGTGCCAGGGGGATTGTCGTGATTTGTACATCGGGGAAACTAAACAGACGCTGGCCAAGAGGATGGCACAACACAGGAGAGCTAACATGTTAGACCAGGACTCCACAGTCTACACCACCTACAGGCCAGTGGCCACTCTTTCAAGGATGAGGATGTGCACATCCTTGATAGGGAGGAACGCTGGTTTGAATGGGGAGTCAAAGAGGCCATCTAGTATGTTAAGAGGGAACAACCATCCCTGAACCGAGGGGGGGGCTAAGAGTACATCTGTCACCATCTTACAATGCTGTGATTGCAACTATTCCCCATCCTCTGTGAATAGTACACATGGCCATTTTAACTCTAGTTAATTGTCAAGCCAATTTGCATATGAAGTCAATCATTGTTTTCAGTCGTTATGCCACTGTATTGTTTATACAGTGCCTTCCAAAAGTATTCAACCCCCTTGACAGTCATCACCAATTTCTGGTTATAAAAGATACTCGCACATCTGTCCCTGAACAATATTATTTTTGTGAACCCATAAGCTCTAACAGCATGTTCCCAAAGCCAGAATAACTTGTGTTTTGTTGACTTTTTGTAAATAAATTAAAAACTAAAATATAGTGCTTGCATAAATATTCAACCCCCACATATCAATACTTTGTAAAGTACCCTTTAGCTGCAGTAACAGCCATGATTCTCTTGGGGTAAGTGTGTACAAGCTTTGCACATTCTTCTGGAGTATTTTTTGCCCATTCTTCTTGGCAGAATTTGTACAGGTCTTGCAGATTGGTGGGATGGCGCCTCTGGACTGCGATTTTTTTTTTTTAGCCTGTGCCACAAATTTTTAATGGGGTTGAGGTCCGGACTTTGACTTGGCCCCTCCAAAACATTCACCTTTTTGTTGCTGAGCCATGCCATTGTTGCTTTAGCCTTGTGCTTAGGATCATTGTCCTGCTGGAAGGTGAACCTTCTCCCAAGCTTCAGTTTTATGACCGACTGCAACAGGTTTTCTTCCAATATTTCCTGTTTTTAGCGCCATCCATTCTTCCCTCAATTTGAACAAGGTTCCCAGTGCCTGCAGATGAAAAGCAACCCCATAACATTATGCTGCCACCGCCATGCTTCACTGTAGGGAGGGTGTTTTTTAAGGCATGAGCAGTGTTAGGTTTGCGCCACACATAACGCTTTGAGTTTTGGCCAAAAAGCTCAACTTTCATCTCATCTGACCACAGAACCTTTACCCACATCCTACCTGGGTCTCTCTCATGCTTGGTAGCAAACACCAAGCGTGCTTTTATATGCATTGTTTTGAGCAACGGCTTCCTTCTTGCCACCCTCCCATACAGGCCAGATTTATGGAGAGCTGTGATATAGTTGACTCATGCACATTTACTCCAGTTTCAGCCACTGACCTCTGGAGCTCCTTCAAAGTGACTGCAGGATCATCTGTGGCTTTCCTCACCAGCCCACGTCTTGCTCGGACACTTAGCTTTGAGGGACGGCCTGTCTTACAAAGTGTCTGCGTGGTGTGATACAGCTTCCACTCTGACAATGGATCCAACAGTGTTCCATCGGACATCCAAACACTTGAATATTGTTTTGTATCCCTTTCCCGCCTTCTGCATTTTAATTACTGTGTCTCTTACTTCAGTATGATGCTCCTTTGTCTTCATTTTCTGATGGAGCTCACGCCTGGCTAATGAACTTTACACAGAGTGCTTTTTATACCCATAACCAGGCCGTTACTTTAATATCTTACAGATGCACACTAACTGTGGGAAGATGTGTGGAAAGATGGTGGCGCGAATTAACATTTTCAGTGGCCTCACCCAGTACCACTGTGGGAAGATGGCGGCACGAATTCACATTTACGGCGGCCTCACCCAGTACCGTTGTTACAGTGTCTTTGGCCACATCTGCGTCTAAGTTTTTGTCTTCGTTTGTTGGGGACAGCTGGTGCTGGATTGGTTGGGAGAGCTTGGTTTGCTGTGCTGTAGGCCCAGGGACCGCGGCCTTGCCCAGAGCTGCACCTGAGAAGGTAACACCGAGGGCGGTCTGACAGGACGCAGAAACAGGGCAGGCTAAGCTAACTGCTAGTCCATGCAGACCGGCAGTTCCGATAACACCAAGGGCGGTCTGGCGGCGCCTCACCTGGCGTTGGCTGTGGTGTTTTTGATGTCATCATGTGGAGTGCGGGGAGTTGTGTCGAGGGTGTCTGGCTTGGTCTGTTGCGTCCAGTTGCCACAGGGACCACGGCCTGGAGCTGCGCCCAAGGAGGAAACACTGAGGGTGGTCTGACAGGATGCATAATCGGGGCAGGCTAGGCTAACTGCTAGCCCATGCAGACCGGTGGTTCCAACAGTCATCCTGGCTGGCGTTTGTTCCCTTGGGCAGTGTTTTTTTTTTTTTTTTTTTTTTTTGTTTAGTTTGGATATGTGTGTTAGAGTTTGGATGTATGTGTTAGTTTGGGTATGTGTGTTGTTGTAGTTCTTGAATGTGTTTTGTCTGTATGTTGTACTGCTGTGGGCTGTGTTGTACTGCTGTGGGCTGTATGTTGTACTGCTGTGGGCTGTGTGTTGTACTGCTGTGGGCTGTGTGTTGTACTGCTGTGGGCTGTGTTGTACTGCTGTGGGCTGTGTTGTACTGCTGTGGGCTGTGTTGTACTGCTGTGGGCTGTATGTTGTACTGCTGTGGGCTGTGTGTTGTACTGCTGTGGGCTGTGTGTTGTACTGCTGTGGGCTGTATGTTGTACTGCTGTGGGCTGTGTGTTGTACTGCTGTGGGCTGTGTGTTGTACTGCTGTGGGCCGTATGTTGTACTGCTGTGTGCTTTGTGTTGTACTGCTGTGTGCTGTGTGTTGTACTGCTGTGGGCCGTGTGTTGTGCTGCTATGTGCTGTGTGTTGTACTGCTGTGTGCTGTGTGTTCTACTGCTGTGGGCCGTGTGTTGTACTGCTGTGGGCTGTGTGTTGTACTGCTGTGGGCCGTGTGTTGTGCTGCTATGTGCTGTGTGTTGTACTGCTGTGTACTGTGTGTTCTACTGCTGTGGGCCGTGTGTTGTACTGCTGTGGGCCGTGTGTTGTACTGCTGTGGGCCGTGTGTTGTACTGCTGTGTGCCGTGTGTTCTACTGCTGTGGGCTGTGTGTTGTACTGCTGTGTACTGTGTGTTGTACTGCTGTGGGCCGTGTGTTGTGCTGCTATGTGCTGTGTGTTGTACTGCTGTGTACTGTGTGTTCTACTGCTGTGGGCTGTGTGTTGTACTGCTGTGTACTGTGTGTTCTACTGCTGTGGGCCGTGTGTTGTGCTGCTATGTGCTGTGTGTTGTACTGCTGTGTACTGTGTGTTCTACTGCTGTGGGCTGTGTGTTGTACTGCTGTGTACTGTGTGTTCTACTGCTGTGTGCTGTATGTTGTACTGCTGTGGGCCGTGTGTTGTACTGCTGTGTGCTTTGTGTTGTACTGCTGTGTGCTGTGTGTTGTACTGCTGTGTGCTGTGTGTTGTACTGCTGTGTGCTTTGTGTTGTACTGCTGTGGGCTGTGTGTTGTACTGCTGTGGGCTGTGTGTTGTACTGCTGTGGGCTGTGTGTTGTACTGCTGTGGGCTATGTGTTGTACTGCTGTGGGCTGTGTGTTGTACTGCTGTGGGCTGTGTGTTGTACTGCTGTGGGCTGTGTGTTGTACTGCTGTGTGCTGTGTGTTGTACTGCTGTGTGCTGTGTGTTGTACTGCTGTGGGCTATGTGTTGTACTGCTGTGGGCTGTGTGTTGTACTGCTGTGGGCTGTGTGTTGTACTGCTGTGTGCTGTGTGTTCTACTGCTGTGGGCTGTGTTGTACTGCTGTGGGCCGTGTGTTGTACTGCTGTGGGCTGTGTGTTGTACTGCTGTGGGCCGTGTGTTGTACTGCTGTGTGCTGTGTGTTGTACTGCTGTGTGCTTTGTGTTGTACTGCTGTGGGCTGTGTGTTGTACTGCTGTGTGCTGGGGGAAACGGCATTTCATTTCATTACATGTGCGCAAGTACATGAGGTGAAATGACAAATAAAGTGTTCCTAATTATGTCAAATTGTATTTACCTGAGTTTGTTTTGGGAATAATTTGTCATTTGTTTAAACTTGGAGCTTTCAGAGCACAAGGGGTTGAATACTTATGCAAGCACTATATTTTAGTTTTTAATTTATGAATTAAAAAGTCAGTGAAGCATAAATTATTTTGGCTTTGGGAACATGCTGTTAGAGCTTATGGGTTCACAACAATAATATTGTTCAGGAACAGATGTGTGAGTGTCTTTTATAATCCAAAAATTAGTGATGACTGTCAAGGGGGTTGAATACTGTTGCAAGGCCCTGTAAAGGTGGGGACACCTGCAGTCAGTTGAGACAGAAGAGGCCACTTATGCCCCTTTTCCACTACATGGTACTGGCTTCGACTCGACTCGCTTCTGTGTTGTTTTCCATTACCGTAACAGTACCCCCTCGGTGTAGCTGGTCGTCATAGCGATGCCTGGTTTTCGATTTCAAAATGAACTTTTAAGCTAACTCCGCTTCGACCACTTAGGTATTTAAAAATGCCGGGTGATATCCCATGCACGCATTGATGACGCAGTGATGCAAAATGACGCAGTGATGCGTTTCACTGGCCAATCAGAGGTCTGCATTGATTTTAGTCCCCGCTCCAGTTTTTTTGGAACCCCAACAAAGGTGGTACCAGAAAGGTGGTAACAGTTACCAAAATGTTGGGACTTTCCAGTAATGGAAAACAAAAAAAGGGCGAGTCAAGTCAAGTTGAGCCGGTACCATGTAGTGGGAAAGGGGCATAAGATGAGTGATGAAACGTTTTTCTCAATAAACGTGTCCAGATGAACGGATTCAACTTTCTGTGATTTTTGTGGCTAATCTATGCTACTACTACTATCACCATTATTACTACTACTACTACTACCACTACCACTACCACTACCACTACTACTACTACTACTTTCGGCTGCTCCCGTTAGGGGGCGCCACAGCGGATCATCCGTTTCCATCTCTTCCTGTCCTCTGCGTCTTCCTCTGTCACACCAGCCACCTGCATGTCCTCCCTCACCACATCCATGAACCTCGTCTTTGGCCAAGCTCTTTGTGGCTAATCTATGCAAGTGAAGTATTTCACTGAAGTTCAAGCATGAAAGTACTGTTATGTCATAATTTTTGGTAGTTGTGTTTGCAAATTAGGATTGATGAGGCACTTTTAGAGAACTCCATTTTATTCTTAGTCCTGATAAACATGTGCACCGAGCACATGGAATGACTTGCCATTAATTGTATAATCAAGATATTATGTTGATGTTTGAATTCATGACTATTGGAGGGTCTTTAACGTTATAATTTTTTTTCATCAAGACATAACAGCCATACCAAGAACAAATCAAACATTTTATTTCACAACTTTGCAATGCTTTTAGTGTGGCAGAAATGATTAGGGTTAGAGAAAACTATGATTGATCCAGAGTAAGACTGTGTGTTTGCATGGATTTACAATCTGTCCTACTTTGTTTGTTTTTGGGAGATGTTGAACATTTGCTAACACGGCCTCAGTGCTTACTGATTTCATCCATTTCTGTTTCATGTGGGTGAGAAGGATGACACTCAACTGTGTCTTGAGTTTTGCCTTTCAGAGCCTAATGCTAAGTTTTCCTCAAGTAGGCCGTGCAGCATCAGTACTGCACTGCACAGTTGAAGTATTCTTGTTCTGCTGTGGCCTGATGCATGCTTGAAACTATGACGTTGGTAGCATAACCTCAGGAATGTTCTTATCATTTTACTGTAGTTCTGAGCTTCCCACAAATGCACGATGGATACAGTTCCTGTTGCTTCATGCTTTAAAACAGAAAACAGGGTGAAAATGTAGCTTATCTGCTATATGCTCACGTGTCCGCTCTTTGTTATTTGCAGATAGAAAATGTAGCCGAGGAGCCGAGAGTGCTGTGTATAGTCCAGGACACCACCAATGCCAAGACTGTCAACGAGAGACTGACCCTCAACCTTCCTGCCTCCACCTCCCTCTGCAAACTTCACGAAGACATTGCCCACAAAGCAGGCTACATAACTGGCACGTTTGACCTCACATGGGGCAATGCAGCTGACATGGTAAGGAAGTTGTTACAGATGGTCATGCTGCTTTCCACCTGCATGCACTCCTGCTTTTCCATATTGAGCCCCACAGTTCACAGACTGCCCTTCACTGAGCCACATCAAAACAAGCTGTGGAATGAGCGCGTCCTGAATGCGCCCACTCGGTACTGAGGAGCAGTTCTGGTTTCTTTTATTTGTATGCATGGTACTCTTTTTTTAAGTGCGCCTAAGCTAATCCTGTTGCTGACCCAAGCAAGAGCCCAGGTGCCATGTCTGTTGTTATCTCACTGAGTAGGTCAGTGGATTAAGCCCTGTTTCCACAGCCTATTGCTCACTGCTCAGCTAGTCCAGAGGAAAGACAGAATAGTCCTCTGCTGCGTAGCGTGCTGCACATGCTGACCTCAAGCTATTTTCCTCTTGCTGGACAGTGTGGAGAAGCTGCTCAGGATGAATTCAATGGGGACCTAATTCTGTTTGTGAGCTCCCCTACTTTGTATGCCATATTTCTGAAATGCTCTTACCCTGCTTCAGGCTTTTGCCTAATATCTGCACTTTTGAAACTTTGTTGGTTTGCTGTTTTGTTTCCTTTTTCGCTGTGATCAAGCACGGATGTCATTGTTCTCTAAACAAAACTACTTACAGTGAAAATGTTCCTCCCTTTGGTCTGTCTTGCTCTCTACAAGGCACCACTGGACCACAGCAGTGAGATGTCTCTCTCAGAGTCTGGGTTTGAGCCCGGGAAGAGGAATTTTCTTCAGCTGACCGACAAAGATGGAGAACAGCCCCAGATTGCTTCGGTAAATGGCAAATTTCTACCTCTTCATGAATTTGGTCTTCTCTTTGATTAAATGCCCTCTATGTGGGATAATTCACTTATTGTGTGACTAAGTAAACTCCATATGCATTTGAAGGATGAGTCAGGAACTGCAGACAGCAGTGGACTAGATGACAGTTCCCAAGAGCGTTTTATTGGACCCCTGCCAAGAGACGGCATGGCAGGGTGCAGTAGTGACTACAGCAGCCCCTCCTACTCCTACTCCTCCATCCTCAACAAATCAGAGACAGGTGAGGCCTGTTCTATGACATGCATAACATCACTTCCTGTAAGAGGGACCAAGCCTGACCTCACCTCTCCCTCCTTGTCTCATGCTCTCACTGCAGGATACGTGGGTTTGGTCAATCAGGCCATGACCTGTTATTTAAACAGCCTCCTGCAAACGCTGTTCATGACCCCGGAGTTCAGGAACGCTCTGTACAAGTAAGTGATAGAATTAATGTAGCTTTTAGAAACCTTTGAACCCATAGTGCGATAACACACTGCATTCTGTCCAACTGTTTTTCTCCAGCTGGGAGTTTGAGGATTCTGAAGAGGACCCAGTCACCAGCATCCCCTACCAGCTTCAAAGGCTTTTTGTTTTGCTGCAGACAAGTAAGAAACGGGCAATTGAGACCACTGATGTGACACGAAGCTTCGGTTGGGACAGCAGCGAGGGTGAGCTCTCCTGTGATTACACAGTCATTCACACACACACACACACACACACACACACACACACACACACACACACAAATGAGGTCTGTGTGTCCCTGCAGCAGTGTACAACGTTATGTTTATGTGTATGTTTTCAGCCTGGCAGCAGCATGACATCCAGGAACTATGCAGGGTCATGTTTGACGCCCTGGAGCAAAAGTGGAAACAGACAGAGCAGGTAGGAGAAAACCAGAACCTTGTCTGTACACGTCTGACAATTTCTGATAACGCAAACCCACCAAGTCGGTCTAAATCCTCTCCTTCTCTGCCACAGCCAAGAACAAAGGGCCCAGTGTGGGGGAGGGAAGGGGAGTAGGGGGGTGACTCGGCCATTAAGCCCTGGGGTTAGCTATTTCTGTTCTGAGTTAGCTGAAACACATAAACATCTAGTTTAATGAGTGTATCCTTTTACCCATGTGAACGTCCTGCTATGCTTGCAACAAAATAATGTCGTGTCTGTGGTTGGATATGGATATACAAGTGGAATTGTTTCATATTTTTAATTAAGTATTTAATCTTTAAAGTGTAAACTCAATTGAAAAGAGCTTCCTAAGTTTAATTGGGCAGTAGTAGAACCTCATTTTCATTGTCTCCTTGGAGGATTAGATACATTTTCTAAATTCCCTTAAATCAATTAAGAATTTTCTTTGGACCTGAATCAATATTAGGAGGATATGTAATATAATCTTTTTCTTTAAGAGTTTAAAATGAGCATTTTGTGACTGTCCATTGTAGCTCAACCTACTAGTCATCTTTCACAAACATTATCACAAGTGAACTCGTTTTTTTACAGCTACAAAACAAAGCCTATTTAATTTACTCATAAAGGCTGTTTTTGAAAATAAATCAGCAAAGAACAGCTGTCACGTGTACAGCATGAACAGTCTAAGCATAAGCACTGTTTTGTACCACAAGCACCCCGTATGACAGAGAAGGCGTGATTCTCATGCTTCCTCACCCCCAGGCTGACCTGATCAACCAGCTGTACCAGGGGAAGCTGAAGGACTACGTTCGCTGTCTGGAGTGTGGCTATGAGAGCTGGAGGATCGATACCTACCTGGACATCCCACTCGTCATTAGACCCTTCGGAGCCAGCCAGGCTTTTGGCAGCGTGGTGCGTCTCCCTTTCATGGCTCACACATATTTCTTTTTTCTCTCCACACTACTCCTCACATTGTCAAGGAAAAACCCAACAACACCCTCCAGTCATTAACCCTTTTTTATTTTCACGTTCATTTGGCATATCCGCGCTCGATTTGCTTAGTTTGATAACACATCTGTCTGTATAAGATATTATTAGCAGCAAGGCCCAGAATGTTAATGACTCTCAAACCAATCTTGCTTTCCCCAGGAGGAGGCTTTGCAAGCATTCGTCCAACCAGAGACTCTGGATGGGCCAAATCAGTATTTCTGTGAGCGCTGCAAAAAAAAATGTGATGCCCGTAAGGTGAGAGAACAGAACACAGAAGTTTGGAAAGACATGCTGAGTAAAGATGGTCTGCCGTTGTTTTTACTACTTCTTTGATCAACTTCCACAGGGGCTAAGGTTTCTGCACTTTCCCTACCTGCTGACACTACAGTTAAAGCGCTTTGACTTTGACTACACCACTATGCATCGGATCAAACTCAATGACCACATGACCTTCCCCGAAGAGCTGGACATGAGCCCCTTCATTGACGTGGAGGATGAGGTGGGAGCAGCACTGACAAAATGGTCTTCTGTCTTGAGTCTTTGATTTCTTTACACTGTGCTCTCAGGTCTGAAAGGCAGCACGGTGACCCAGTGGTTAGCACTGTTGTCTCACAGCAAAAAGGTCCTGGGTTCGAACCCCAGGCCATCCCAGGTCCTTTCTGTGTAGAGTTTGCATGTTCTCCCCATGACTGCGTGGGTTTCTTCCAGGTGCTCCGGTTCTCTCCCACCATCAAAAATATTAAAAGAGTCAAGATTTAGTTAATTTGTCATTTCATTAGTCCTAAAAGACCTCCACTGGCTACCCATCTCCCACCGGATCAATTACAAAATCCTGGTTCTTACTTATAAAGCCCTTCACAAACTGGCTCCCCCATACCTCACCGACCTCCTCTCCCCCTACCAACCCTCTCGGTCCCTCAGATCCACCTCAGCCTCCCTTCTCTCTACCCCCAGGTCCAACCTCCTCACTCCCCCAAATCATTAGAGACTCAAAATCCCTCCCACTCTTCCAATCCCGTCTCAAGATACACCTTTTTTCCATTGCCTTCTCGTGCCCCCCCCCCCCCCCCCCCCGTCCTCTCGTCCACCCCTGGTCTGGGGCAGGCTGGGGACTGAGCGCTTGACCTGCCCCCTCCCTCAACTCCCTCCCCAACTCCCTCCCTAAGCGCAGCTAACACTGCTGCGGGCTGCCCACATTCAGGTCATTGGTCGGGACTCACCTCTTCAGACTTCTTCTGTGATTTATGTGATTTATGATGTTTGTCTTTCTTTCCCTTTTGTATCTGTCCAAGTCAGAGAGTACTGCTGGCGTCGTGTGTGGCTGCCGCTTCTCCCTCTCGTAGCCCCCCTTCCCATCCACCCCTGTATGTCTGTGTTATGTTTATCTCTCGTCTTGTTTCACCCCGTTTATTGTAAAGTGACTTTGAGTTTAGAAAAGCGCTATGTAAGTTTAATTTATTATTATTATTATCATTATTATGTACCTATGTACATAAAAAACCCCGAAATGCTGTTTCTCTCAGCCCACGGCAGTGCAGCAGAAAAGATAAAAATATATATCTAAAAATTCCCTAAAAACGATACCACTAAAAACATAAAAACAGAGGGAACAAAACAAAAAAAGCACAAACAGTTAACAACACAGTCCATTCAAGTGCTACTTCAGTTCAATGTTGAAAAGACATGTATGTTAGGGTTGATACTCCTGTCTGTGCCCCTGAGCAAGGCAGTAGGAAGAAATAACTGGAGTTGGTCCACGGGCGCTGCGCGGAGGCTGCCTACCGCGCCTAGCTACACAGCTAGGATGTGTTACATGCTGAGTATGTATGTGCTAGTGTTGTCATGATACCAAGATTTTTGGTTCAATACAAAGTCATGACTTTTGATACTTTTCGATATTTTTTTCTTTTTTTAAAGGGGAAACTCTCTCAAATGTCATTATCGTGCTTTATTTCAAACCTGGACAACGTTTTCAGTCAAAACCCAAACTTTCAGAACAATGAGAACAATAAATAAAATTGGCATTTAATGTAAAATGACAATAATCCGGGTTAGCAAAAATAGCAGCATAATCTCAAACTGTTCGGTTACCTCTAACCTATGCTAGATCTTGGCTGTGTCTTTTTTTCCTCGCCATCAAAAGTATTGTCAACTCAGCCATTGGGCTTTATTTTCCTTCTGAACAACTTTCCTCTGTCACAGTTCGAAATAGATTTGTATATGTTAAAACAATAAGAAATGACATTCAACACAATGAGATCTATTTTGAACATTAATAGTCCAACTAGTATAGCGGCATAACTGGCTTGAATGGTACTCTCACTACTCAGCCTGAACCATAGTCCTGGGCTGGCAGGCTGGCTGGTTTTCCTTTGTTATTCAGTCCCTTTGCCTTGTTTAGATGTTTGGTCAAGAAAACAAGGGTTTCTACATTTTTCTCACTCAGTCTAGAACGCCTAGGAATGCAGATATTTCTGGAAGTGCTAAAGACATGTTCAGATGCACAGCTGGATGCTGGAATATACAGACACTTGTTTTGCAAAGGGAGCCAGGATGGGCAGGTGTGCCTCATGTTGACTCCACCAAGTCAGGGGGTCCTCTGCAGGGCTGGTGTCTCCTAATTGTTTATAGTCAGTGGTCTCACCATTTAGTTAATCTACTGGTGTTGTGGAAGAACCTTGTGTTGTTCCAGAACTATCTGCCCCCTTTTCTGAGGTGATAGTGCAGAGCAAACTTTTTAGATCTCTTTTTTTCCTCTTTGCTGCAGCAGCTGTTCCTCTATTGCCCTCCGAGTCTTCTTGTTGCTCCTGACTCTGCTCTCTAGGAAGCTCAACTGTCTCAGCTTTTAGGAGCAGTTCCCTTTTCACTTCCTCTTCCATAGTAATAAAAGTGCTCTTAAAGCTTAGATCTAGGAAAGTGGAGATGTTTAGTGTCATCTTCAGCTCTCGCATCTCTTTTCAAAGTCTTCACTAATTCTCTGCTTCATTTCCAACACTAGTGGACTGTCACCTCCCTCATCTTTCAGGCAGGCTCTTATCTTCCACATGAGCGGTGGGACTGATGAGAGAGTTGTTTCTTTCCCTCCACTTAGGGCATCTGTGAAATCACTGAGTGGAACCAAGACATCCCTCACTGTTCCCAAAGTTTAATGTGTGTGTCTCTGGGCATCAGGTGCCTCTTCTTTCTGTACTCAGCCAGAACAGCAGAGACTGCTTGCTGCTGCCCCCGCTGTCGATTCACCATATCATAGGTGGAACCCCATCGGGTGGGCTCATCATGAATTAGTGTATGTTGTGACAGCTTTAAAGATTTCTGTTTGTCTTTCAGCAGTCTTGACATTTTATTAGATTTTGAGAAGCCAGAGACGGTCTTGCGGAGTCGGGAAAGACAGCTTGCCACACGATCAATGTCTAAGGCTTTCTTGGCTGACAAATGCAGATTGTGGCCAAAACAGGGTATCCAGATGAAGTCAGCAAAAGCCTTGTGGTTGTTAGAAGCATTATCTGTTGTGATACCAGACATTTTGGCCACATCTAGCCCCAGGAATCTGTCACAACATCATCCAGGGCTTCCTTCAGACTGTCAGCTGTGTAGTCAGTGCAATGCAGAGCATCCTAAGCACCGGGACTGCATTTCCCAGGATTCTGTGATGAACTGGATTGTTACAGCCATATATGCGTTTACAGTTCTGCTGGTCCAGAGGTCCATAGTAGAGGAGAAGAATGGCTTTGGTGTCAGCTGTGCACTGATAATAGACCTTGTCTCAGCATACACCTTGGGAATTTCATTATACATTCATACCTTTTGTCCAGGTTGTGTACAAGGTTTCTGAACCCAGCTTTCTCAACTAAAAATACTGGTACTTGGTCCATACAGATGAACTCTACCACTACCCTGCTGAGCCTTTTAGCATCTTTGGACTCCTTTGAATACTTTATATGCTGCTCAAAAACAGGTGGTAGGTTGCTTCTGAGTGGGCGGAGTCAGTTGCTCTGAACCAGAGGCACTCGACTTCCGTAGTTGGAAAAAAAATGGGTTAGAAAATGTATGGTGATGAATTTGTCATAGCAGAGGGCCTAATTAGTTGTTGAGATACCATTAATCTATGACTAGGTTATGTCATATTGTATGCCAACGTTTCACAAAAAAGAAAATGAGTTCCAGTGCTGTCTTTATACAGTATGTATGAAACATTAAATGGGCAATGGCCAAATCTCTCATATTTGTGACTTCACTGTACAGAGATGCACGTGTGCATTAATTACTTTGTGTTGTGGGTACAGGGGCTGTTGTGATGACTTATTTGCCAGCCTGGTGCATATGCAGGATTGAAATGTCTCTCCGCAGTTAAGTGACAGTGTCTCTGACACCGTTATTTGCATACGACGTCATGGGCGACACTTTTAGCACTACGTAAATATGTAGGCTATGTATGAGTATGTATATTACTACTGTGGAGAGGCTTTTCTATCACTCTATTTCTTTCATGGACATAACAGGGGAGTGAACTAATCAGCTATCACCTGTCGGTCTTTGAATTCCTTGATAAGGTCGGGATGTTTGTCCGACATATGTTTGGCCAGGTTTGACGTGTGTCCTCTTTCTGCAACACACACTTTAAAACAGCGCTTGCACAGCGGTGCTGCTGTGTTTATGGGCTCGCCTTTTTCGTCCACTTTAAAGCCAAAACACCTCCGTATTCCACTTCGGGCCCGCTCGAGTTCAGGTGTTGACTACTAAACTTGTTCTGAATAAACACGACGTTTATCTTCAGTGAAACCGACTTTATTCACTCCATTTCTTCACGATACCAAGTGACCAGCAACTTGCTCTCAGCATGAGCACCACCACAACTGCGCATGACAAGAGACTCCCGCCTAGAAGGGGCAATACACTGCACATGCATAACCTGACCAGAAGGGGAGCTGTCCTCCATTACATTAACTAAATAGGGATGCATAGAGATAACAACATGTTAACAATCTCATTCTCTTTTTTTAAAGAAATAAACAGAAAACAAAAAATGAAATTCACAGCGTGAATTATGGAACATACATTTCCAGAGAAATCAACATGTCATGGAAACATTTGAGAACAAAATCAATTGTCCATCCAACACCCTTTTAACCCAGGTCCCATTGTCCTTCACAGAGTGCCTTTAAGAGCACAAGAGCCGATGCTCCTTTCTTTGTGAGACAGTCAGCGAGTTGAGTTTTCGTGTCTGACCAACGCACCTCCTTGATCTTCTTGCTTTGTATGAGTTCTTTAATGCTACTGATTTCCAGCCTAAGTCTTTTCTCTGTGACTTGCTTTGTAGACTTGAGAGCATCATACAGAGAGTGGTTATCAGTCACACAGAGCACGGAGGGAGCATTCAGTTCAGCATTGCCAGTAGTTAGTTCAGAAAATAGTGTGGCCAGAAACATTGCATTGTCTACTCCATCTGACATAGCAAGAGTTTCCCCTGCGAGTGTACTGCGGACCACACGTCTGATTTTCTTAGAGTGCCAGCTGAGTGGGGAAAACTTCCCTCTTTCTCCCATAAGTGTTATCAAAGTACCTCCCTGTGAACCTCCATCAGGGAGGTTCCCAAACGAAGCATCACTGAATACTATCAAGTTCAAAGCATCAGTGTCATTAAGGGGCTCACTTCTCTGTGTGGCCCGACCTGCTTGAATGGGTATAGGCTGCAGATTGTCAATGTAACTTTGTTGGTGTACCTGTACCTCACCGTTTACCGTTACAAAATCCATTCCTACATAAGAAAACTTTTCATGCTCCTCACGACCAACCTTAAACACAGATTTCAGTTGCGGGATTACGTTTGATGAAAAGTTTGATGTGCCTGCCCAGAGAAAATCATCTACATGACATGCAAGCACCCCAGTGACCTTACATTGCTCATCCAACCAATAAAATATTGCTGGATCCACCTGAGACACTCTACCACCAGTAGTCTGCATGATTTCCTTCACTTTGTTGTACCAATATAGTGATGCGTCTGCAAGTCCATAAACACATTTCTTAAGTTTCCATACAACATGTTCACAGCCTGCTTCTGTAGGGGGGCGGATATAAATATCCCTGGATAGCTCCATACCCTGTAAAAATGCCGATTTGATGTCCATAGAATGCACTTCCCACTGGTTTTGACATATCACTGATAACATAACTCTAAGTGAATCAGTAGCACATGTAGGGGAATCCTTTTGTAGCTCTTGAATATTTATCTCTTCAAAACCTCTGGCAACCAGTCGTGCTTTAGGTACAATACCCTTAGGTGTTTCTTTAAGACTACAAACCCATCTAGTAGAGATACATTTCTGACCTGCATCTTTAACTACCTCGAAGACATTATTATTGTGCCAGTTCTTTATTTCTTCCTGTTTAGCTGCATCAAATGAGATGTCTTTCGTTATAAGTACATCAGCTTCTCTGTCTGTTTCTATGTGGAGATTATCAACTTCTGAGATATCAACTGATACCTTTTGCCCATCACTTCCATTATTCTCTAGATGTTGCATGTTATACCATGTTTTATATTTCCCTGTAGCTTTGCCTGCTCTCCCCAAGACTCTTGCTCTAAGTAGAGTAGTGTCACCTCTGTTCATATATGTTACAGTCTGTCCTGTTTTTAAACTCATACCTGCAGAGGGGACAGGATTATCATGTGCATTAGGCTTATGGGCCATTTCAGTTTGTGCAACATTACTTTCAGGTAACTTATTCTCTCTATTTTGTTCACTGGCTAAATCATCAGCTACATTGTTTATACCTTGTTGATCATTTCCTGTTTCTGTGTCTTGTTGATCATTTACTGTTTCAGCATCATTTTCATTTTGTACCATTTGTTCTTCGTTAACCCTTGTGTTCACCTTGGAAAGTCTAGAGTGATGTACTCGCACTAAGATTCCACCATGCCTTACAAAAACAACAGCTCCATCCTGACCAATAACAATTCCTGGTCCTTTCCACTCATTACATTCAGCTCGTTTGTAATACACCTTGTCACCCATGTCATATTTTTCATCTGTAGCTCTGAGCTGTTTATGTAGTGCTCGTCTTATCCTTTCTGAGCACTCTGCTTCAGTGAATGCTTTTCTAGCAGCATGTAGGGCCGAAATGTGCTCTCCTACTCTAGCACTCATAGTAGTACCCTCTAGTGCGGGTGGTTTATCAACCAGTACAGAAGGAAGGTTAGGATTCAAACCATACACAAGTTGACGTGGACTGTAGCCGTGCACATTATGCATACTGTTCTTAGCCATAAGAGCCCAGTCCAGGGCCGTTTCCCAGTCACAGCCACTTTCTCGCCTGACCTTCAGAATGATGTCGGTGAGGGTCTGATTATGCCTCTCCAGTAGTCCGTTGCTCCAGGGACTGTATCCCGCTGTTGTTTTCGTCACAATGTTAAAGTTCTCAGCCATATCACGGAACTCTGCATTATTGAATTCTCCTCCGTTATCGCTGTAGAGCCTCTGGGGGGCGCTGTGGATTCCTATCCATGTATGAAGAAATGACTTGACGATCTCTGAGGACTTCTTGGTTTTTACAATGCTTCCTGCGCTGAACCTTGTGAATTGATCAATGATGTGGAGGTACCATACCCCTGGTTCCAACTCATGCAAATCTACTGCCACCGTTTCATTAAACGTTGAAGCAAGAGGCAAGCCCACAGCAGGCTTTGGCTTCGTCTTGCTGTATCTATGGCAAATATCACAGTCCTGTACTATGTGCTGCAAAATCGTGTCACACTCTGTGTCTTTATTTCCAGAGCTATGGATGAGCCGCTGCAGCCTCTCGGCGGAGGCGTGACCGAACTGTTTATGCAATTTCAGAAGAACTTTGTGTTTCTCATTTGCGGTCATATTTTCTGTGACTGTGAGGACCTCATCTTCATTCAGGCTGTTCTCTGGAGCCGTCAGTGCTTCAGTTTCTATTGGCTTTGTTTCTGTGTTCTTGTCTCTGATATCTATACAATAGTGTCCCGAGCTGGTTAATTCAAGAGGGATATTTTGATTAAACATCACAGCACTATCATTCTCCATATCCAAAATGGTCCCTGCCCTTTTCAGTGAAGTCTTACTCAGAAGCAGTGGGATATCAGCTTTAACTACTTCAGTTTCCACTTGACATTTTGTCTGTCCTATTTTTGCAGGCAGTTTCAGTATTTTGGAGGAATGTACTATATTCCCATCTCCAAAGCGAAATGGTCTGCTGCTTGGAATTTCACTTTGCGCTATCTGGTTCACTTGGCTTTGACTGAGGTCTGCGACAAAATTTTCCAACCACTTTTCTCCGCATACTGTGCGGGTACATGCAGTATCAATGATAGCTGTCCCTAACGACTCAGTCAGAAAGATCTCTGATGCTGATTCAGACAGCGAGGCTTTGGTAAACAATGTGTCCTCTACTTTTGCTGGCTCTTCAGTTAGCTTTACTTGCTCGCTATTCTTGTGGGGACAGTCCTTGGCCCAATGGAACGTGCTCTGACATACAGCACATTTTGATCGCCTACCGAACCTATCCAGTGGGTTAGTACCTTGTAACGGTGGCTTTTGTTGTCCAACCTGTGTTGTCTGTGACTCTTGTCCAGCTTGCTGCACAACGTTACTTGTTCGTTTAAATCTTCCTCGCGAGCGCTGCTCTGTGTAGAACACTTCATCTTTTACTTGTATGCCATTAGTCGCGTCGACTTGTATTTTCCCTCCAAAAATCCTCCTGAGCGCGGACTTCATTGCCGCAAACGTTAGATCCGTACACGCTGTCAGCGCCATTTGCCTACTCCTCTCGTCTAGACAAGCCGTATCCAAAAGTTTAAAAGCCAATACGGCATCGGGAAGAGTCATATCATACTTTTTCATTCTATTGTATCGCTGCTCAAAGTCAATCACATAGTCCGCCATGGACACAGAACTGTCCTTCTTGATACAGTCAAAATACGAATAAGCATCGTAAGCGCGGTCCCTCTCTTCTTTGAGAAACATTCCATCTAGTTTTGCAATTAAAACGTCCATACCCCCATCTGTATTCAAGTCTGCAGCGGGTATTTCCATGGCGATATCCCTTGCCCTTCCTTCAAGCCCCAGGACGACAGCAAGGGCCTGTTTCTTCTTATCCAGCTCAGTAACGAGCTTCCACATAGCAACTTCATTTTTCCAACTCTCGTACGGTCGGGACTCATCGAACTTTGGTGGAACTTTGTAGCTAGCAGAAGCCATTTTCTGCTAACCATCGACTGCTACCAATGTTGACTACTAAACTTGTTCTGAATAAACACGACGTTTATCTTCAGTGAAACCGACTTTATTCACTCCATTTCTTCACGATACCAAGTGACCAGCAACTTGCTCTCAGCATGAGCACCACCACAACTGCGCATGACAAGAGACTCCCGCCTAGAAGGGGCAATACACTGCACATGCATAACCTGACCAGAAGGGGAGCTGTCCTCCATTACATTAACTAAATAGGGATGCATAGAGATAACAACATGTTAACACAGGTGTCGCTGAAGCTGCTGCCATCTCTTCAACTCTAGTTTCTGAACCAAATGAAAAAGTGGTCCGCTGTCTCTGCTGTTGCTGTCGACTCACTTCACGCTGGCTGCGGCCTGCATTACAAACTCAGTCAGGGTTGTGTCCCGCAACGTCACACACACCACTAGCGTAACGTCACTGCTGTCAGCGTTGTGCTTAAAGAGACACATTCCTATCAGCCAGATCAAATAGTCGTTCTCACAATAAAACTATTGTTTTTTTGTTTTTTTTTTCCAAAACGCTGGTATGGTACTGTTTTAAAAACTCTAGTACCACGGTACTTTTTCAGTACTGGTTTATCGTGCAACACTAGTATATACAAATGACAACGTGTATTCTATTCCATCCCATTCTATTCTATTTTTGCAGTTAACCCATATGGCATATTAAATCATAACAATGTTGTGTTTGACAGCTGTTTTTCAATAGGTTCTCACTCTTCATTGTGAATGCTGTCTTCTAGAAGTCTCCTCAGACAGAGAGCTGCACTGACAGTGGGGCAGAAAATGAAGGTAGTTGCCACAGCGACCAGATGAGCAATGATTTTTCCACTGATGACTGTGTTGACGAGGGCATCTGTCTGGACAACACCGGCAGCACCGAGAGGGTATTGAAGCCAAAGGTAACAAGCCAGATTATTGTCAAATACACATTACAAAAACAACAATTCAACATCATGTGAATCCTTTTGAGAAAAGGTAAAGGACTATAAAAGACAAGTTACATGGAAGCTGTTCATATCATTGCTCATCTTTGATGAATGACTGTTTGCTACAACAGATGAGGAATACAACATGCTTAGAAATGGTCTATACATGCAATGCTGCGGAAACAAAGAGGGCTAATAGTCATGTATCACAGTAAAAAGTTTAGCTGATAACATCATCTTAACAGCATTTATCAGCTTGGAAGAAAATTGTCATATATCTTCTATCTGAATGTGAAGTACTGTATTTCTCTATCTTATTTCTAGAGTTTGCTGACTTTTGAGCTGTTTTCTGTCATGGTCCATTCGGGGAGTGCCGCAGGTGGCCACTACTACGCCTGTATCAAATCCTTCAGCGATGGCCAGTGGTATAGTTTTAATGACCAGCACGTTAGTAAGGTCAGCCTTAAATGTGACATAATCTTTCCTGTATCACAGAAAAGTGAGTCAGTTCATCTGGACACAACGTTTATTGGGAGAAACGTTTCAATACTCCTCCAAGTGACCTCTTCAGTCTCAACTGAAGATGGTGGTGTGAATTCATGTTTGCAGCAGCCTCACCCAGTACTGGTGTGGGAAGATGGTGGCGCGAATTCACGTTTGCGGAAGCCTCACCCAGTACCGTCCATGCAGTGTCTTGGTCCACGTCTGCGTCTAAGTTTATCGTTTGATGGCTGGGAGAGCTGGCGCTGGATCAGCTGGGAGGGGTTGGTCTGCTGCGTCCTGTGGGCCCAGGGACCATGGCCCCGCCTGGAGCTGTGCCCAGAGAGGTAACACCGAGAGCAGTCACAGCAGTGGGGAAGGCTAAGCTAACTGCTAGCCCGTGCATACTGGCAGTTCCAATAACACTGAGGGCGGTCTGACAGGAAGCAGGCAGGCTAAGCTAACTGCTAGCCCGTGCAAACCGGCAGTTCCAATAACACCGAGGGCGGTCTGACAGGAGGCAGCAGTGGGGAAGGCCAAGCTAACTGCTAGCCCGTGCATACTGGCAGTTCCGACAGTCATCCTGCCTGGCGTTCGTTCTCCTTGGACAGTCTTTTTTTTTTTTTTTTTTTTTCCTTTGATATGTGGGTCCGTTTGGATATGTGTGTCAGTTTGGATATGTGTGTAAGTTTGGATATGTGTGTTCTTGTAGTTCTTGGATATGTGTGTTTGTCTTTGTGTTGCACTGCTGTGGGCTGGGGGAACCATGTTTCATTTCATGTACGCAAGTGCATGAAATGAAATGACAAAGTGTTTCTGATTCTGGACTGAGTGCAGGTGCCCCACCCTTATAAACAATACTGTTCGGTTTCATATGCAAATTGCCGTGATCATTAACTAGAGTTGCAATGGCCATGTGTACTATTCGCAGAGGTGTCTGTGAATGTTCTCATTCATCCAGGTCATGGTTAGTCCAGTTGCACTTGATTCAACTCCTTTGGATATTCACAGAGGATTGGGGAATAATTGCAATCACAGTATTGTAAGATGGCAAGAGATGTACTCTTAGCCCCCCCCCCCCCCCCAGTTCAGTGATGGTTGTTTGTTCCCTCTTCATATAGATGGCCTCCTGGTGAGACTGAAGAGGTCACTTACATGATGATGAAATGTTTCTCCCAATAAACGTTGCATCCAGATGAGCTGATTCACCTTTCGCTGATGACCTGGATTATTGCGCACGCATAAAAACCTGTTGTGTGCACGTACCACACTCAAATACATCGACAACATATACATGTAATACATCAACTTGCACCCACACAAACAAACACTGGGCTTAAAGTTCCCTGGTTTACAGCTGCTTTATCCTGCACTCTAACCGAGAGGGTTACTGAGGGGCAGAAGTGGTCGGCGCCTTCTGTGAGCGCATGATTGAAGTCACAAAATAATCGCCACATTTAAAGTGTTTTCATTCCCATATTGGCAATACCCACTCCTCAGGGTACAACTTTTATCCAGTCATTTGCTGCACTGCGTTGTATTATTTTATTTCACAATAGTCTGGGAGCAGAGCAGTTAGTCCACCAGTCAGGAGTAACAGTTCTGTGAGTGGCTGTGTAGCATGCTGGGAACTAGGCTGAACAAGATTAAAGATCTCTGCAGTGTGGAGGACAAGTTCATTAAAGACACAAGCCTGGTTTGAGAAAGGATTTGAAAGCATATGCAGGTGGGTGTGGTGATAGGAAATGGTTGGGGACCACTTGTTTAAACTTAAGAAAACCCTGTTCTTGTTTCTGTACCCTTTACTTAAACATATCGTATACTGAAGCATCAAAGACGTTCTTGGTTTTTTTTCTTTTCTTTTTTCTTTTTGACCCCTCCCTTTTCCCCCCAATTGTTCTTGGCCAATAATCCCACTCTTCTGAGCCGTCCCGGTCGCTGCTGCACCACCCCCTCTGCTGATCCGGGGAGGGCTGCAGACTACCACATGTCTCCTCCATACATGTGGAGTCACCAGCCACTTCTTTTCACCTGACAGTGAGGAGTTTCACCTGGGGAACGTAGCACGCGGGAGGATCACGCTATTCCCCCCCAGTTCCCACTCCCCCCCGAACAGGCGCCCCGACCGACCAGAGGAGGCGCTAGTGCAGCGACCAGAACGCATACCCACATCTGGCTTCCCACCCACAGACATGGCCAATTGTGTCTGTAGGGACGCCCGACCAAGCCGGTGGTAACACAGGGATTCAAACTGCTGTCCCCGTGTTGGTAGGCAACGGAATAGACCGCCACACCACCCAGACGCCCAAAGACATGCTGTTTATCACAAGACTGATCTCAGTCACAGGCTGCTGTATGTACACTTAAGTTTTCATTTCGGTGCCCCCTTCACATCCTACTGAGAAACCAGTCGACACTTTTTTTTTGTTCTTTGCTTGAACCTCTGTATGACTAGTCTTTTATATGAAAACACCCTATGTGTTAATTCTGTTATGCTTGAAGTTCAACACGGTACCACCCGTTTGTAATGAACAACAGTGCCAATGCCAGGTTTTTTGTTTTTGTCCTGTTGTAGATCACCCAGGATGATATCAGGAAGACATATGGAGGGTCCTCAGGGAGCAGGGGCTATTATTCCAGTGCCTTTGCCAGGTCAGTTGTTGTGTGCATACTTTCAGTTACCCATTGGACTGGTCACACAAACCAGATGGTTGTCTGCTCATTAGAATGGTGAAGAAAACTGGAACCTAGTTACACCTGTTTCCCGAAGAAAACAAAAACTGTTTATTTCCAATGTAGTCACTGTCTGTTTTCCCCTTCACAGCTCTACAAATGCATACATGCTGATTTATAGGCTGAAAGATCCCTCAAGGAATGCAAGTAAGGGATTAACATATATAAATCTGAACAGTATAACAGGAGACACCAGTATAAAGGCAGCGACCCATGACATTAGCCGTGTTTCCATCATGTATTTTATAAGGTTTTTGAAGTACTGCGGTAGAAAAGGTTTATGGAAATGGCAAACTTTGAAAAGCTTCCTCAATTTCTCAGTTTTTACACTCCTTTGAGGTGGTTTTTGCCTTTTTGGAAAAAGAGTTAATGGGCTAAGTGAGAGATGGAAAAACCTCTCCCGAATAAGTTCTGACATAGTGAGCATCTAACTCACATGATTGATCAGCTGTTTCCGCTGTTGGCGTCTTCCCGATATTCCCATTTCTTTGTCTTCTTCTCCGGACAGCATGAAACACGGCCAACAGTAGCTGATATTAAAGAACAATGACAACTTTACCCATTGAAACAAATTCCTGAAGCCTTCGCTCCATTTTCTCTCATAGATGACCAAGGCAACTGGTTTTGTTTCTAGTTCGCAACCTTTACTTCCTCTACTCCCTTTATTACAGCCATGCGTAATGTACCGCCAACTTCTGGTGAAATTATGCTTTCCGTCGCCTAGCTTATTCGCTCCAAACCAGTTGATGGAAACGTGCCTAACTCGTATATTCTTTTTTTTTAATCTTTTTTTTTTTCGATATTGCAAAAGTTAGCTTAAAATTGACTTGACAGTTAATGGAAACACGGTTTGTGGCTTTGTTATTGCATCAACAGATTTCCTCTTGTGCCAGTGTTTTGATTCGGGTGTGCTCAAACAGACGTCAATTTCAGTGACAATGGTAACAATCAGCATCCCAGCCAGTCACTAAGGAGGTCTTGGTATATAGTCCACTTCAGTGTAAAGCTCTTAAAACTGCTTTGGGACTAATGTTGATAAAGGTCATCATCATTCTGATGGTCATCATTATGAAGAAGCAAATGTATTGTAGTATTAATGTGATTTATGTAGGAGTCATTTACTGACCCACTCTTTTTAGAAGCTCCTACAATGGAGCTACGTTGTGCAATGTGCCCCACACCAACAAAGAACCACAACATGGCAGCCGCTCAATGGGTTCGAGGTTTATGCTGGTGTTTCCCTGTGTTCTGACAATAATCTGCATGTGCTGATCATTGTAGAAATTAAGTTCCTTGTGCTGAAACTAAGACATTGCATCTGTAATGTGATGTCTGTCTGCCTGTGATGTCTTCAGAGTATTTAGATGTAGAGGATTTTCCAGAGCACATACAGCGTCTGGTTCAGAAGGAGAAAGAGTGTGAAGAACAGGAAAAACGACAGCGGGAGATTGAGCGTAACACCTGCAAGGTAACTTGATCGTCCGGTAAACTGGCTTTAGATTATGTTTTCTGTCAGTGACACTTTGTATCACGTTTGCCTTCTTACTTTAACTTTCAGATCAAGCTTTTCTGCATGCACCCTGTGAAGATGATGATGATGATGGAGAACAAGCTAGAAGTTCACAAGGACAAAACCCTCAGAGAAGCAACAGAGATGGCCTATAAGGTTGGAAAGTGTCAAGTCAATTTTATTTGTGTAGCCCAATATCACAAATTACAAATGTGCCTCAGGGGGCTTTACAGCAACACAGCATCCTGTCCTTAGACCCTCACATCAGATACGGAACAACTCCTTAAAAGCCTTTAACAGGGAGAAAAAACAGGAAGAAAGCTCAGGGAGAGCAGCAGAGGAGGATCTCTCTCCCAAGACGCACAACGTGCAATGGATGTTGTGTTTACACTATTTATAGAATACAGCATTGACTTAGATTCTCAGAGCACTGCTCTGTCTGTACTTTTAAAGAATAATGTTTTATCCAACCAGATTCCTCTGTGCTTGTAGCAGTGAACCTTCACAATGTTCACTCCTAACTGGGTTATAGTTATAAAACAATTGAGCTTTTTCTGATATTACAAGAAAAGCACAGGTATCCCAAATTCAAAAGAAATTGTTCAAAATGAAGATTTGTAAATGCGTAAAACCTCACTGCATTTTGTTAAAGGCCTGGGCTTTTTGTTGATAGGCAAAGTCTTTACATTTTTGTCCTTATTTGTCTGTGGTCTACATTCGTGTTTTTGTGCTGCTCAGCTGATGGAGCTGGAGGGCGTGGTTCCTCTTGACTGCTGTCGCTTGGTGAAATACGATGAGTTCCACGAGTATCTGGAATGCTCCTATGAGGGTGAGGAGGACATGCCAATGGGCCTGCTGTTGGGGGGAGTAAAGTCCTCGTACATGTTTGACCTACTATTGGAGACCCGCAGGCCGGAGCAGGTGTTCCAGCCCTACAAACCTGGAGGTCAGTTGTATGCTGTGCTCTTAATGAAGCTACTAGCCTCAGGAAGTGGTGATTTGGGTGTGACATGGGTAAACATACCAATTCAAAGTGAGCACGTCAGCTACCCTCAGTACAAAGTTGTATTGATAGCACTCTGTTAATTTTAGATTATAATAATCTATTAACAAAAAACTTCCAATCCGGTCTATAGCAGCTAAAGACCTCTAAAGATGGTATAGGAGAGCAGTTTTTCATGTGCTCTGTAATCTTTTAGTTTCCGCAGCTGATGATTGTAAAATTTTGCCATATTGCCACGAATAATAACATTTTGTGCAGTAAACAATGCTACACCACTTGATCTACTGGTGAACTGTAAAAGCTGACTTTGCTACACAGTAAAAGTAATGTTTACTGTGTGTGTATGCATGCCTGCCTGCCTGCCACCACAGAGGTGATGGTTAAGGTCCATGTTGTGGATCTCAAGACTGAGACCATTGCTCCTCCAATCAGCGTGAGGGCTTACCTGAACCAGACCGTCATTGAATTCAAACAACTCATTGCACAGGTACACTGCTGTTCTGCTTTCTTTCTCTTTCTCTCCATCTCCTGTTAGTCCTCCTGAGCAATTGACTAGCACATACAGTAGGTTTTGAAGACATTAGTCTTTTCTGAAATAGTGTGTATCTGTGTGCACACCAGTTTGAAATATTAAATCTTTTAACCTTGTGGGTTTATACCTTCTAGGCTGTGTTAAATGTCAGGTGTGAGAAGTACTTTTTAACCGTCATTGTAAGGCTGGTTATAATTTGAACACTTTGGGTGCCTCATCTAGATTTCTCATTAGCTATGAATGTGAGATCCAATAAATGTTACATGCGCCATTGTGGCCACTTTCCAATCATGCTCTGTGTGTCCTATCTGTTGCTAAGGCTACAGAACTGTCTGCAGAAACCATGCGTGTGGTCCTGGAGCGCTGCTATAACGATCTTCGGCTCCTTTATGTCCCCAACAAGACATTGAAAGCCGAGGGCTTCTTCAGGAGTAACAAGGTCCCTTGGATGGTCTTTTGTTTTGTGTCTTACCAGTGCTTACTGTATTTCTGACATGTTTCCATTGTCCTCGTGTGATGCTGCTGTGTGTGTGTGGTAGATGTGTAGTTTGATGCTGCTGTGTATGTGTGGTAGATCTGTGTAGACAGTGTTGAAAACCAATTTGAACATCTCTTCAGACTAACCAATTGGATTCTGAACTGTGATTGGTGCATTCCCTGTTCTCAGGTTTTTGTGGAGAGCTCTGATTCATCAGATCACCAGGTCACTTTCACCGACTCCCTTTTATGGAAACTGCTCGATCGCCACGGAAACACCATCCGACTTTTGGTCTTGCTGCCTGAGCAGTCTCCTGGCACCCTGACCAACAGAACTGTTTGCAAGAAAGCGAGCGGTGACTCCAATCTGTCCTTTGGGTCAAAGGGTAACAGGAAATCCGTAGATGCTATGCTGGAGGAAAGCACGGAGAAACTAAAGAACTTGTCTCTCCAGCAGCAGCAGGGCTCCGGCACCAGCGACAGCCAGAAGAGCTCAGACGCTAGTGACTTTGATCATATTGAGTCACCCATCCAGGAGTCAGACTCCAAAATCTGTGCAGCTGCAGACAACCGAGAGCTGGAGAACCGGATCCGGTCAGCAGTCGCTGGCAATGGCAGCGCCTCCACCTCCGACCTTGAGAACCAGTTTGCCTGTGAGGAGCGGTCGGACTCAGAGGTGAACAACGATCGCAGCACAAGCTCGGTGGACAGCGACATCCTGAGCTCCAGCCACAGCAGTGATACCCTGTGTAACGCTGACAGTGGTCCCATCCAGCTGGCCAACGGCCTGGACTCCCACAGCATCACCAGCAGCCGTCGCTCCAAGGCCCATGAAGGCAAGAAAGAGACCTGGGACACAGCGGAGGAAGACTCCGGCACGGACAGCGAATATGACGAAAACGGGAAGAGCAAAGCAGAGGCCCAATACGTTTACTTCAGAGCAGAACCTTATGCCCAGGACAGCACCACTGGGGAAGCACAGAAATGTATGTCCCCTGTTTTAATGGTACAGTTAGAAGATAAACGTTTGAGTAATGAAGTAAAAGAAAAACCTAAACAAAACATTTACAAAAGAGGCAGATTTTTTTATTTATTTTTTATTTATTTTTTTACTTGCACTTATGAATTAGTAATGCACTTGAAAAAAAGCGTTTTACTACTAATGCATTATACAATGCTCCACATCCTGTCTGCATTGGCTCTGTAGGGAGAAATTTGTCTTGAAAGAGATGCCAAATTGTTATTCTGGATGTCTGCTAGGTTTACTGGTCCATGTGGACAAGAGAATAACGCTGGCAGCGTTTAAGCAGAACCTGGAGCCCTTTGTCGGAGTCACCTCCACACAGTTTAAAGTTTTCCGGGTGTACGCCAACAACCAGGAGTTTGAGAGTGTGCGGCTGAACGAAACCCTGTCCTCCTTCTCAGATGATAACAAGGTCTGTCCCGCCTGCAGCCGTCATAGTCGCAGGTTTCTCTTTGTTGTGCTGTTGTGTTTGGGTGTGACTATAGTTGACATTTTGTTATGTTCTTAGATAACTATTCGACTTGGAAGAGCACTGAAAAAAGGGGAATACAGAGTAAAAGTATACCAGCTACTAGTGAATGAACCAGAGGTAAGAAATGAGAAGAGGCATCTTTGGAATGGGTGTACAAATGTTTTATTTTGGCAAACTAAACAAAAAGTACATTTCCTCCGTTGCACTCAATACAAAATGTGACTTAGCTGGCCAGTAGACTGTCCCTCGTAGTTAGTTCAACATTTACTTCAGTTTAACAGATCTGTGGATGAGGTCTGATTGTTTGTGGGCGCAGTAATATTCCTCATTTTAATGATAATCGCAGTTGATTAATGATGATTTTTAAACAAGGCATTCATTTTTCCAGCCCTGCAAGTTTCTGGTGGACACTGTTTTTGCCAAAGGCATGACTGTCAGACAGTCTAAAGAGGAGCTGCTCCCGCAGTTAAAAGAACAATGTAAGCTTGACCTCAGCACTGATAGGTGAGTTGGTCTTCATTCCTTCTGATACCATATATTATTCCACAAATGAATTTAAAGTTTCTACTCGTCACTCCTCTAAGCAGGAGATGCACAGCAGTTGATATTCTAAAACCTTTCTATTACAGTCAGCCAGTCGACTGGCCGATGTGCATACTTTGTATTGCTAAACAATCTGTGTGGGTGTGGTGGGGTCAGGTTTCGTCTCAGGAAGAAGACTTGGAAGAATCCAGGCACAGTGTTTCTGGACTACCACGTCTACGAAGAAGATATCAACATCTCCTCTAACTGGGAGGTCTTCTTGGAGGTTCTGAATGGTAATTCAAGATTCAAGAATTTTATTGTCATTGTGCAAGCACAACCACATCGCAGTTGTGTCAACCTCAAAATGGTGCATACATAAAAGACAAGAAATATTAAGATATCAGCGATAAAATTGTACAGAGTCTAAACAATCCCATCTCCATCATCCAAACCACTTGTCCTGCTCTCAGGGTCATGGGATGCTGGAGCCTGTCCCAGCAGTCATTGAGCATTAGGTGGGGAGACACCCTGGACAGGCCACCAGGCCATCAGAGGGCCCCTCGTATCAATACATTAAAAAAAAGAAAGAAATCCGTTCATTCCCTACTTCCCCCTATTCAGTATCTAGGAAGTTCTATGTAGAGTCTAAACAATAGAGGTGCAAAATATAAGCAGTATAAGATATAAAATACAATACAGTTAATGATAAAATACAACTTAACAGGTGCAAAAACATTAGCAAAAATGCAGTAAAGGTGCGGTGGACAGATATGAAGTTCAGAAGGTGTATGCATGACCTTCAAATCCCTGAAGGACAGACTAGATGTAATTTTGGAGCTGGTAATGGTTGTTCCGTGGCTCTCTTTCAAGGAAGATGCCAATGTCAGGTTCTGTAATGTACGTAGGCAATAACTTACACACAGAGTACTAAGTAAGTACAACAAGTGGAAAACAGTTAAGTCACTGGAACAATGTAATGCACGATTCTTATTGGGGCTTAACACGTGTCAGCCAAACCCTGCACAGCAGACACATGATAATGATGATTATAATGATGATAATGATGATATAATAATGATAATGATGATAATGATGATAATAATAATGATGAATATAAAAATGATAATAATAATAATAATGATGATTATAATAATGGTAATAATAATCTTGGGCGGCACGGTGGCGCAGTGGTTAGCGCAGTCTCCTCACAGCAAGAAGGTCCTGGGTTCGAGCCCCGGGGTAGTCCAACCTTGGGGGTCGTCCTCTGTGTGGAGTTTGCATGTTCTCCCCGTGTCTGTGTGGGTTTCCTCTGGGGGCTCCGGTTTCCTCCCACAGTCCAAACACATGTAGGTCAGGTGACTCACCGTACTAACTTGTTCCTGTGTGTGTGTGTGTGTGTGTGTGTGTGTGTGTGTGTGTGTGTGTGTGTGTGTGTGTGTGTGTGTGTGTGTGTGTGTGTGTTGGGCCTGTGATGGCCTGGCGGCCTGTCCAGGGTGTCTCCCCACCTGCCACCCAATGACTGCTGGGATAGGCTCCAGCATCCCCGTGACCCTGAGAGCAGGATAAGCGGTTCGGATGATGGATGAATGGATAATAATCTTTATTTATATATTATATTTATTTATATAGCACTTTTCAAAAAAAATGTGACAAAGTGCTCCATAGGGTAATAAAAACAGAACATGATATAAGGTGATAAAATCGTATAAAAAAGATTAAAAACTAGAATAAAATCAGTTAAAATTGATAAAAACGAAACACAAAAGATAAAAAAAAATGTGCACGCATGAATTCAAATCTACACAGAAACATAAATAATGTGTAGAAGCGTACACACACTGGACATTGGTACAATTACAAGAATGCCATCCTAAACGAGTAGGCTTGTAACTTTTTTAAATTTGACACAGACAACGACAGTCTGGTGTCTGTAGGAAGCGCATTCCAGAGTTTGGCGGTCCTGGCAGCAAAAGCCCCATCCCTTCTGGTCACAGAATGGGACCTGGGAACAATGAGGAGGAACTGATTAGATGGTCTGAGGTCACGTTCAGGTTCAGAATGTTCAGAGGTCTTTTATATATTCTGGGGACAGTCCACGTTGGGCTTTAAAAGTAAGTAATACCATTTTAAAACCAGCTCTGAAATGCAAAGGGAGCCAGTGCAGTGATGCTGAGACAGGTGGAACGTGGTCCCTTCTCTTAATGCCCATGAAAAGCCTAGCAGCTGAATTCTGAACCAGCTGTAGGTGTGACAGTGGCTTTTGGCTGAGGCAGGAGTACAGAGAGTTGCAGTCGTTGAGTCTGGAAAAGACAAACGCATATATGACCTTCTAGTCACTGAAGGACAGAAAAGATTTAATTTTGGAGATGGATCGTAATTATCAAAAACATCTTTGGGACAACTTTCATGACCTGTTCCTAAAAGGTGAGGTTAGAGTCAAATATAACAGCTAAATTTCTAGCAGAATATGTTGCATAGGGATCGAGGGAGTCCAGCTGGTGCTGGAACTGCTCAGTTGTGCAGTGTGGACCATTTAGTAGTACTAGGGGCATCCTGACGGACGACCTAGGTGAGAAGGTAGTAGTACCACTGCTTTATTATTGTTAAGCTGTAGGTAGTTTTGATGCATCCACACTTTTATTTCAGTTAAACAATTTTTCAGGTAGATTAGATTATTTGGGTTATTTATCTGCCTCTGGGGATGCACAAGCCAGTGCATTCCAGAAACGTTTCATCATCATCGAAGTGACCTCTTCAGTCTCAGCTGACTGCATGTACCCCACCTTATAAACAATACAGTGACTGCAGGTACCCCCACCTTATAAACAATACAGTGGCATAGCAACCCAAACCAACGACCAGTTTCATATGTCAATATGGGTGTGACCATTAAGTAGAGTTACAATGGTCATGTTTACGATTCACAGAGGATTAGGGAATGTTTGCAATCACAGCATTGTAAGATGGTGACAGATGTACAGCCCCCCCCCCCCCCCCCAGTTCAGAGGTGGTCATTCCCTCTTCGCATAGATGGCCTCTTTGACTCCCTGTTCGAACCAGCGTTCCTCCCTATCAAGGATGTGCACCTCCTCTTCCTTGAAAGAGTGGCCACTGGCCTGTAGATGGTGTAGACTGTGGAGTCCTGGTCTGTAGATGGTGTAAACTGTATAGATGGTGTAGACCAGGGGTGCCCACAATTTTTTGACTCGTGAGCTACTTTTAAAATGACCAGGTCAAAATGATCTACTCATATTAAAAATAATAATAAAAATACTTAATACATGTTTTACATATATATGAACATTTATATGCAGTGTGTGTATTTACATACATGTTGTGTTACATACACAGTATTGCAGTGGATTTGCATTTATATTGAACCTTACACAGGCAATAATCATACCAAGCATTTGCTACTACACTATTTTGAAATTGCATCACTGCATGAACCTTTACAGCTGTGGTAAATAGATTTGTGATCTCTACCTCTCTACTCTGAGGATGACCTGCACTGGAGGGAGTCAGACAGGTTGCATAGTTCGGACAGTAGCTGCTGGTAGCCAGCCTCAAGCAGGCCTCCAAATGATCATCTGTCATGGCGGAACGGTATTTGGACTTGATAATCTTCATGTGAGAAAAGGCTGACTCACACAAATAAGTAGAGCCGAATAATGCCGTCAAGGAGGTTGCACATTTCCTCATGTTTGGGTACTTGTCCTCTGTAAGTAAGTTCCAAAACTCTCCATGCGCCCTGGACTTAAGCTGAATGTCAGCCTGTACTGTCAGCATCTCATCCTCCACTGCAGACGAGTTCAGGTGAAACAGTGTTGCCATTTTTGAGGCGAGGGAATCCACCTCTGTATCTTCCCCAAATGGGTAGCACATAAATGTAGCGATTGGCTCAAGCAAAGCAAAGTCTTGAAACCGTTTGTCAAAGTCTGACCAGACATTTTCAATCTGCTCTGTGTAGCGTGCACTGTCAAGTTGCGCACACACCCTCCCTTGCTTCTCCAGCTCTGCTGCCAGGTTTCGGAAGTTTCCCAAATCACGGCGCTGCAACTTTGAGGACAGAAGTTGCATTTTCCGTTTGAAAGCGTTAACTGAGCTGATCATGTTTACCACGCTGCTGTCTTTTCCTTGCAGCTCTAAGTGAAGCTCGTTCAACATGTTGGTTAAATCAGTTAAAAACGCCAAGTCTAGCAGCCACTGATGGTCATTAAGTTGCTTGTGTTCCGCATGTTTAGTGATAAGGAGAAACTCCTTAATCTCCGGACAGAGCTCTCGAAATCTCTGCAAGAATCTCCCTCTACTAAGCCATCTCACGTCAGTGTGTAGCAAGAGGTCAGAGTAGTTACAGTCGGCCTCTTCCAAATGTGTACCAAACAACCGTCTTTGAAGAGACCTCGCTCGAATAGAACAGGCGGGTTTGGTTGCCACATCCATGATCTCTTTCATGTTTAGCATTTTTGCGCATAATGCTTGTTGGTGTATTATGCAATGGTAATTAAGGAAGTCAGGGAAAGCATCGTCCTCCCTGCACTTGGCAATAAATCCATTCGAGCGGCCCACCATAGCAGGCGCACCGTCCGTGGTGATTGACACCAGTTTACACACTGGGAGCTGGATTTTATCCACAAAGTTTTTGAAGATCTGAAAAATGTCCTCTCCCCGCGTGTGTTCCTTCATGGCTAGTATTGTTAACAGCTCCTCTTTTGCAGTCATATCTTTAAACACCATGCGAATGAAAATGCACAATTGGGCCGTATCCCTTATGTCCGTAGACTCATCCAATTGTAGTGAGAAACACTCGCAGTCCACGATGTCCCTCCAAAGCTGCTGTGTCAAATCCCCGCCCATCACTTCACAGCGCCTTGTGACGGAATCTCTTGATAACTGGAGAGCTTTGATTGAAGATATTATTTCTGATTTGTTTTTAAAGTCCCGAAACAACGAATCTGCTGCCTCAAGGAAGGCCTCTTTCATCATCTCTCCATCTTGGAAGGCCTTCTTATGCTTAATGATGGAGTGACTCACCCGTAAAGATGCTTCGGTGGCTGCCTTTGCCTTTGAATGCGGCTGTGTGAAAAGTGGCTGCAGTTCCCTCACCTTTCTCTTTCTCAGCTCGCTTTTCAGAGGGAAGTCATTGTCATAGTTTTTATGAACAGTTCGAAAGTGCCTCTCCACATTTCCTTTCTTTGGGATAGCAATGCTAGACTGACAGATGAGACAAACGCATTTGGAATAAGACATGGTGGAAAAAAAGTCCTCCTCCCATTCCACATGGAAATGGTACGTTTTTTGTTTCTTGCTAGGTCCGGCTCCCCCACTCATTTTTGTTTTGTTTCACTTTTTAGTAGAATTTTTTTTAGAGAGTTGAACTAGCTAGCTCAATGCAGTTCTGCGTTAGCTCACGTTGTGGACATGTAAACTTCAAGGTACGTTCGAGAAGGGCTCTGGTTGTTATGGTAACCTAATGTAACAAAGTTTTAGGTTCCACTCTAGAATCTTTGGTTTTAGGCAACAGCAGACTGGCCGTCCTTTACGTCAATCAAAAGGCAAATGCCAAATGGAGGACAGATGATAGGCTAATGTCTTGGGAAAAAAAAAAAGTTTTTTTGGAATGTCATGGAGATCTACCAGCACTGCCTTCGCGATCTACTGGTCGATCGCGATCGACGTAGTGGGCACCCCTGGTGTAGACCGTGGAGTCCTGGCCTGTAGATGGTGTAGACTGTGGAGTCCTGGCCTGACGTGTTAGCTCTCCTGTGTTGTGCCATCCTTTTGGCCAGCATCTGTTTAGTTTCCCCGATGTACAAGTCACAGCAATCCTCCTGACACTTAACAGCTACACTATATGTTTGTGCTGGGGGACTCGATCCTTGGGGTGGACCAACTTATGCCACAGCGTGTTTTGGGTTTGAAAGCAACCGAGAAACGGTGTTTGGAAAATACACATCACAGCTTTTCAGACACTCCCGTCACATATGGAATCACCATTGGTTTACACTTAGGCAGCTGTGGTCCTTCTCCTCTATTGTATTGGCTGGTGCACTGTTTGGGCGTCTTCCTGCTTTGACAAACGCCCATTTAGGATAACCACACTTAACCAGGGCCTGTTTAACATGGGATTTCTCCTCTTCCCCGGCTGCTGTGTGGGGACGTTGTCAGCTCGGTGGTACAGCGTCCTGATGACTCCTAGTTTGTGCTGCAGTGGATGATGAGAAATAAACCTTAAGTACTGATCAGTATGTGTTGGTTTACGGTAAACATCAACAATCAAATGTCCCCCATCACCAATTTCAATTTCACAGTGTAAGAAGACTACCCTGTCATGTTCCACATCCTCCCTTGTGAACTTGATGTGGTGTCCACAGAGTTTAATGTGGTTGGTGAAACGTGCTACATCCTGAGATTAGATTTTAACCCAGGTGTCATCACACATCTGAACCAATGGCTCGGTGGTGTCCCTGGATAGGACATTAGAGCCTCTTTTCCACTTCCTCCATACAAGTTGGCCACTACAGGTGAGACTGGGGGACCCATAGCACACCCATGCCTCTGCCTATAGTAGTGCCCCCTGTATGTGAAGTACGTGAACTGAAGACACTGCTTCAGGAGTAGACACACCTACTCAGTGTTAAGGGTGGTGCTATTGCTAAGGGTGGGGTCGTTTTGTAATTTCATACAGACTACCTCCACTGCTTCATCAACAGGAACGCAGGTGAAGAGAGACATAACATCATAAGAGACCATTGTTTCATCCTCCTCCATGATGACGTCCCTCACCTTATCCACAACATCCACAGTGTTGTGAATGTGCTGTTCATTACTGCCTACCAACGGGTTCAGAACAGATGCCAGAAACGTAGAGAGGTTATAGGTCACTGACTGAATCATACTAACAATTGGCCATAGTGGCACATCCTGTTTATGTATCTTAGGTAACCCATACAGAGTTGGTGTAGCGCCCCCTGGTTATAATCTGTGGTACAACATTCTGTCGGTAGCATTGTCCTGTTCTAACAGCTTCAGACAATCTACCACCTTTTTCTTGGAACCACTGCCTGGATCTGGTTTCAGGGGCTCATAAGTGTTCATGTTGCTAAGTAACGTCATAACTCTCTCATGATAGTCTGTCTGGTTTAATACAACAGGGCATCTGCCTTTGTCTGCTGGAAGGATGATGATGCTATTGTCCTTACTGAGAGTCGTGAGAGCTTTCCTCTCATCTCTGCTGATGTTGGATGGTGGTGCCATTGCATTGCTGAGGCAGGCTGTAACTTTGTCTGTAGTTGCTCCGCTTCCAAGTCCGTGATGTTTATACTTATCAATGATTCCGTGGCTGTGATCAGTTCCACTAGCAGGATTTGCCTCTGTGTAGCAGCAAATTTAGCCACTTTGCAAGGATGTCTTTCTCCACCTGGGTGAGTTTTCTGTAAGACAGATCATTCAACCACTTGTCCACATCGCCGGCGCGTGTCTGGCATCCGTCTCTCTGTCTGCTGATGTCTCTGGCGTGCAGCACGTACGTCGAACTTCTTTTGAAATGTTTCATCACTCATCTAAATGACTTCCTCAGTCTGAACTGACTGCCGGTATCCCCACCCTTATAAACAATAAGGTGGCATAACGACCCAAGCCAACAAGTGGTTTCGTATGCAAATGACTGACCATTAAGTAGCGTTACAGTGGCCATGTGTACTGTTCACAGTACTGGGGAATAGTTGCAGTCACAGGGTTGTAAAATGATGACAGATGTACTCGTAGGCCTGCTGTTCAGGGATGGTCATTCCCTCTTCATGGCCTCCTTGACTCTCCGATCTGCCATACATAATTAGGGACAAGAGCTCTGAAAATTCTGACAAAAGAACATCATTTGATTTGGGAGGTGTGTAAGCCACAACACAAAGAGCAGTTGACTGTTTCCTCTGAGAGTCATCACTGTGGGCTTTTTGAACCTCTGACCCAAACACAAGTAAAGGTTTCAAAATGTATAATTACTTCATTAAGTAATTTCCTCAGGGGGGCGTGGGGGTAGTGTAGCGGTCTATTCTGTTAGCTACCAACATGGGGATAGCCGGTTCGAATCCCCGTGTTACCTCTGGCTTGGTCGGGTGTCCCTACAGACAGAATTGGCTGTGTCTGCGGGTGGGAAGCTGGATGTGGGTATGTGTCCTGGTTGCTGCACTAGCACCTCCTCTGGTCGGTCGGGGAGCCTGTTCGGGGGGAGGAGGAACTGGAGGGAATAGCATGATCCTCCCACGCGCTACGGCCCCCTGGTGAAACTCCTCACTGTCAGGTGAAAAGAAGCGGTGACTCCACATGTAATGGAGGAGATGTGGTAGTCTGCAGCCCTCCCTGGATCAGCAGAGGGGGTTGAGCAGAGACCGGGACGGCTCGGAAAAATAGGATAATTGGCCAGATAAAAGGGGGGAAACATCATCATCATCATCATAATAATAATAATTTGCTCAGGAATTACATTTTGAGATATGAATAAATATAGTATTTGTTAATCAGCTTCCTTTATATATATGTGTGTGTGTGTGTGTGTGTGTGTGTGTGTGTGTGTGTGTGTGTGTTAACATATGCAGCATGTTATATGTTGAAATCATGTTGCGTACACCACCAAGTCAGTTTCCTAGTATGTGCAAACATGCAAACATGGCTATCAATGAAACACGAACTAGCATGGACAGAGCTGTGGCTGGAGGAGGAGGAGAGGGGCAGACTTACAAGGATTTATTGTCATAAGGTAATAATAATAATAATAATAATCATTACATTTTTACAGCACTTTTCTAGAAAGCCAAAGTGCTTCACAGTGAAGGGGGTAACTCACTTAAACCACTACCAATGTGTAGCACCACCTGGGTGATGCACGGCAGCCATTTTGCACCAGAACGCTCACCACACATCAGCTTGAGGTGGAGAGGGAGGACTCATTGAGCCAGTTACATGGGGGATGATTAGGAGGCCAGATGGAGAGAGCCAGGTTGGGAGTTTTGCCAGGACACTGGGAACCCCCTACTCTTTGTGATAAGTGCCATGGGATCTTTAATGACCACAGTGAGTCCGGACCTCAGTTTAACGTCTCATCTGAAGGACGGATGAGACGTTAAAGACGTTAGGTGGTTTGAGTTACTCAGTTCTGGTGATAGTGATGTGTGGTGGACACTAGTGGTCACAGGTCTGACTGTTGGTCTCAGCAAGTGAACACAAAAATGAACAGCAACAGCTTATAAAAACACTCCAGGCCATAATAAAAACCAAAAGGCCGTGTTAGACACCCACAGAGCAATACAACACCTCCAGCACTGGAGTCTCCTCTCACACCACCCTGTATGCTTTTACACATTTCAACTTGGCTTCATACTTTTTGGGATTTTCTCCCCAATTGTACTTGGCCAATTACCCGACTCTTCTGAGCCATCCCGGTCTCTGCTCCACCCCCTCTGCTGATCCGGGGAGGTCTGCAGACTACCACATGCCTCCTCCCATACATGTGGAGTCACCAGCTGCTTCTTTTCACCTGACAGTGAGGCGTTTCACCAGGGAGACGTAGCGCGTGGAAGGATCACGCTATTCCCCCCCCTCCCCCCGAACAGGTGCCCTGCCCGACCAGAGGAGGCGCTAGTGCAGCGACCAGGACACATACCCACATCCGGCTTCCCACCCGCAGACACGGCCAATTGTGTAATTGTATCTGTAGGGATGCCCGACCAAGCCAGAGGCAACACGGGGATTTGAACCGCGATCCCCGTGTTGGTAGGTAGCAGAATAGACTGCTACACCACCCCGACACCCCGGCTTAAAATGTTTTATCAGCTGTCTGCATGTGCTGTTCTCCATTTTTGTGTCCTGTCAGTGAGACCAGCAGTCAGATGTGTGAGCAGGAGAGTCAGCAGCCATGTTGCCTCTGTACGTCAGTGTCACTACTGGTCTCATGGCAGTGATCCAAACTGTCTTCTAGGTTTCGACACTGTGGGTACTGTGAAACTAATGCGTGCACCTTACTATGTTCCCCAGAACCCGAGAAAATGAAGTTCATGTCCCAGCTGGCTGTTCTGACGAGGCGCTGGAGTCCTTCGCAAATGAAGCTGGAGCCCTTCCAAGAAGTGGTTTTAGAGAGCAGCAGCGTTGAAGAACTCAAGGACAAGGTTTGTGTGTGTGTGTGTGTGTGTGTGTGTGTGTGTGTGTGTGTGTGTGTGTGTTTTGCTGTTTTCTATGGTCAGTAGCCATGCTAACCTCCAAAGCTGAAGCTAAGTCACTTTCTTTTTTTCGTTGGCTGGTTTGAAACACAGGACATCAGAAACCTTGGAGAGAAAAGATGGATGGTTAAAAGGATGACACCATTGAAGAATTAAAGTCTTGTGTCAGTGGTCTTTATTCATAATTTTTCCACTTCAAGCAGGTTTTTCTCTCTCTCTCAGCATGTTGGTGTTTCCAATCAGATTTTGCCGCTTGAGAAATGATGAAATAGATGTACGTTATGTTAAATGTTGTGTACTCATGCACTCCCTGGCTGTCTTTCTGCCCGTCTGTCTGTCCTGTGCAAACTAACCACCCAGATCACAGTTTGGCATTTAAATCACCCGACCCGCTACTTGACACTTCAGGCAGCATGACTGGGTTCATGTACCTGTAGACATAGGTGAGGTTTTTTATGATAGCAGAAAGTACGTCAGGGCTGAACAGTAACCACGTTACCGCCATACCACTGTGTGAGGAGGTTACTGCGGCATGTTACCGTCATATCAGCTTCCCCCCATTCTGCTTGTTGCCGTCCTTACAGTCGGTGTACAACCTGAATTATTTTATTTTCTTTGCACTTGAATGTTCCTCGTTCACTGAGACACTTGAATATCTAAGTATGAAGTAATAGAAACAAGGTTTTTGTTGTACTGCCTTCCACAGCCTGCAGATTAAACTGCTCTGTGTTCTCCGTTAGATTTATACAGATTGTGTCTGGGTGGTGTGGCGGTCTGTTCCGTTGCCTACCAACACGGGGATCGCCAGTTCAAATCCCAGTGTTACCTCTGGCTTGACACAATTGGCCGTGTCTGCGGGTGGGAAGCCGGATGTGGGTATGTGTCCTGGTCACTGCACTAGCGCCTCCTCTGGTCGGTCGGAGCACCTGTTTGGGGGGGAGGGGGAACTGGAGGGAATAGCATGATCCTCCTACGTGCTATGTTCCCCAGGTGAAACTCCTCACTGTCAGGTGAAAAGAAGCAGCTGGTGACGCCATATGTATGGGAGGAGGCATGTGGTAGTCTGCAGCCCTCCCCGGATCAGCAGAGGGGGTGGAGCAGAGACCAGGACGGCTCGGAAGAGAGTGGGGTAATTGGCCAAGTACAATTGGGGAGAAAAAAAAGAGGGGGGGTGCTCTAGAAACAGATTTCTGCTGATGGGACTACTCTGTGTTCTCATTAGCTTTACACTGGGCTGTACTGCAATGTACTGTCACGTATTGTCTGTTTGTGCAATAATAACTTCTTAAGTATCCTGTGAGCCAGACTGGATATAAACAACACTTAGATGCCCCCCGTGGTGGTGAAAAGGTGATGTAACAGAAAAGCAAGTGACAAGTCCAGTTCGGTGTGAGGGTTAATAGTGCTACATTACTATGTGGCGCATTTGAACTGGACTGCTATGAGTCTGCCGGAGGATCTGCCTTTTGAATTATTCTGCTCCAGAGTTTTTAGTTTCTGGACTAAAATCACAGACCTTCCCCAGTAAGGACGGTTTTAGTTTGCAGACTGTTCAGTGCAACTTGATGAACTACTTTGTTTTTTTACAGTTCACTCCTTCAGTACTGACTAAACGACCATCTAGCTGTGACAGATGCATTACTCAACCAGATATTCAACCTCTGATGTGCCGTTTGAGATCTGGATGCTGTGAATAAACTTGGAATTATGGACAAGAACTTAATCATTAACCTAATAATACAGAAAAGTGGGCGAACAGTCGAGCCGATTCAGTTCTTTTTACACTGACGTTCAATTTGCATAAAATTAATATTCTCAGGGAACCTTGTTCACACAATTTTTAAGTAACTTTGAGCTGGTATTTTTACTTAACAAATGAGACATGGAAGCTCCACACAGGATAAAAGTGACCAATGATCTCCACAATTATTCCAAATTACTTGATATCCCCAGATCATGAAAGTCCCATGCAAACAGACTGAGTGAGTGAGTGAGTGAGTGAGTGAGTGACCACGTAGTCAGCTTAGGCCCATTTGTCATTTATATTCAAAAGCTTTCTTCTGCATCTTAAAATTCCTTAAAGGATGATTTCTGGTTTTAATGTATGTCTATTTGCATCTGTTGGTGTGTAAATGTGAGTCATTAATGACTGCTTCCCCCCATGACCCTCAAAACACAACGTTGCATTCATCTAACACAGTTTTAAGGACACGTTTCTACTCTTTCAGCCCCAGAGTGCATACAGTAGGTTACCGTTTCAGAATCAGAATCGTGTTTATTGGCCATGTGGGTTTGAACATATGTGGAATTTGACTCCAGTTTCGTGGCTTTCAGTGTACTTAGCACAGAATAACAACACTACTACGCAACAATCTTAACATATATACACAAGGATTATACTTATTTATACTTTATCACCTCTTATTTCACTTATACAGCTGAAATAAGAGGTGATAAGGTGTAGTGGTGCAGAGAATATATCAGAGATGCTGAAATAGATGTTACATGCCTGAGGAAGATGGACATGACAGAGTGTACCAATATTTGTACAATTTACAGTACAGTATATACAATATGTACAGTACAGTATATACAACATGTACAGTGCAGTATATACAACATGGTTGCTTTATTGGCAGTATTAAGTGTTCATTTGAATGACATCCTGGGGAAAGAAACTGTTTTTATATCTGGTTGTTTTGGGGTACAGTGCTCTGTAGCGCCTACCAGAGGGGAGGCATTGGAACAGGTTGTAACCAGGGTGTGATGTGTCTGCAGTGATGTTGCCTGACTGTTTCCTGAGTCTGGAGGTGTATAAGTCCTGAATGGAGGGCAGGTTGGCACCAGTGATTTTCTCTGCAGACCAAACTGTCCATTGTAGTCTGTCCCCGTCCTGTTTGGTGGCTGATCCAAACCAGACAGTGGTGGATGTGCAGAGGACAGACTGGATTATTGCAGTGTAGAACTGAATCAACAGTTGCTGAGGCAGGTTGAACTTCCTGAGCTGGCGTAGAAAGTATGTCCTCTGTTGGGCCTTTTTGATGATTGTGTCTATGTTGGATGCCCACCTTAGGTCCTGGGAGGGGGGGCAGTGCTGGGGGACTTTTCCTGAAGTCCACTGTCATCTCCACTGTTTTGAGCATGTTCAGCTCCAGGTTGTTATGGCCACATCAGAGGGCCAGCTGATCAACCTCCTGTCTATATGCAGACTCGTCACCATCCCGGATAAGGCCAGTGATGGTTGTGTCGTCCACAAACTTCAGGAGTTTAACAGACGGGTCACCTGAGGTGCAGTCATTTGTGTAGTGGGAGAAGAGTAGAGGGGAGAGCAGACATCCCTGGGGGGCGCCAGTGCTGGTTGTCCGGGTGCTGGATGTGGTTTTCCCCAGCCTCACCTGCTGCCTCCTGTCTGTCAGAAAGTTTTTAATCCACTGGCAGATGGGGGCTGGTACAGTGAACTGGGTGAGTTTGGAGTGGAGGATATCTGGGACGATGTTGTTGAACACTGAGCTGAAGTCCACAAACAGGTCCCTTGTGTATGTCCCTGGGGAGTTGAGGTGTTGGAAGGTGTAGTGCAATCCCATGTTGACTGCATCCTCCACTGACCTGTTTGCTCGGTAGGCAAACTGCAGGGGGTCAGGCAGGGGGTCTGTGATCTCCTTCAGGTGGACCAATACCAGTCTCTTGAGGTATTTAATGACCACAGACATTAGGGCAATGGCCCTGTATTCATTTAATCCTGTGATACGGGGTTTCTTGGGGACCAGGATGATAGTGGAGCTCTTGAAGCAGGAGGGGACTTCACACAGCTCCAGTGATCTGTTGAAGATCAGTGTGAAAATGGGGGCCAGCTGGTCAGCACAGATTTTAAGACAGGAGGGTGACCCGCCATCTGGGCCTGGTGTCTTCCTGGACTTTTGTCTCTGGAAGAGCTGGCGCATGTCCTCAACACAGATCCTGAGTGTGGGTGGGGGTTCGGTGGGGAGGGGAGAATGGCTGACAGGGAGTGCAGTTGTTTGTGTGTTGTGGCTGGAGAGGGTGAGGGGTGTAAAAAATCTGGATGTCATCAAATCTACTCAAGCTAAATACCAATAAGAATGAGCTCATGGTTGTGGCTTCCAAGGCACTGCTCCAGAAGGTTGGATAAAAACAAGCACAAACAACATTTAGTATAAATAAGTGAGGTAGTAAAAATAAGTGATGTAGCAAAAATGATGATAAGACAATAAAAGACAGCAGCAGCTTTTAAAGTTTAAAATAGTGCATGGGGTTATTGCACATAGTTGTCCATATTGCAGCAGCTTTAGTACCAGTTAGTCCTCAGCAGCTATAGGCATGTGTGTGTGTGGGGGGTAGGGGGGCACGATGGAGGCTACAGCTCTGGGGAAGAAGCTGTTCCTCAGCCTGTTAGTCTGGGTTTTGATGGTGCAGTATCTTTTCTGCGATGGCAAGGGAACAAACAGACAGTGACCTGGGTGTGTTGTGTCTTTGACAATGTTGCTGGCTTTCCTCAGTGGGCGGCCAGCACACACAGCATCCACATCTGGGAGCACAGCTCCCACAATCCTGGAGTCCTGTCTGGGGTACCTAGCAAAACCCCAGACAGGCTTCGGTATGTGCAGAATTCAGCTGCCAGGGTGCTCATCTGCACCAAGTCCTGGCAACACATCACCCCACCCATGTCCACCTTCACTGGCTCCCGGTCAAATCCCGCATTTCTTATAAAATCCTCCTCCTCACCTATAAATACCTTCATGCCCTTACCCCCCAGTACCTACCAGACCTCCTCAACCCCTATATTACTTCCCGGAATCTGCGGTCTGCAGACACAGGCCTGCTTGCCATTCCCCACACCAGCCTGCAGACTTTTGGGGACAGAGCCTTTAGTGTGGCAGCCCCACCCTTTGGAACTCTGTTCCAGCAGAGATCTGCAACGCTGCTTCTTTGGACAATTTTAAAAGACCACCGAAAACCTACCTTTTTGCTAAGGCCTATGGTCTGTAGTCTTGATCTTTGTTTTAATCTCCTTTTTTCCCCCCCTTTTTGTTCTTATCTAATGTAAATTGTCCTTGTGTTCCTTGAAAGGCACTACACAAAACTAAGTTGTTGTTGTTGTTGTTGTGTGAAAGTTTTCTTTTCAAACCTGCAGTAAAACCCATTTAAGTCATCAGAGCCAGTTGATGGTTCCCTGCAGTGTGTGTGGGGGGGTCTCCTGTAGTTGGTAATATCTTTCAAACCTCTCCAGACTGATGATGGGTCGTTGACAGAAAACCTGTTTTCAACTTTTCAGAGTAGCAACTTTTTACCACTCTGATCTCCTTTATGAGTGTATTTCTGACTCGGTTGTGCCGGATCCTATCTCCACCCCTGTAGGCTTCCTCTTTGGCTGAAGAAGCTGCCTGAGTTCTGCTGTGAACCAGGGCTTATTGTTGTCGAAGGTACACAAAGTTTTGGTGGGCACACACATGTCCTCACAAAAGCTGATGTAAGATGTCTCAGTGTAAGTAAGTTCGTCCAGGTCTGTAGATGCAGCCTCAAACACTGGTACACCCTGTCATGTCCATCTACCTCAGGCATGTATGTAAATAACCTGCTAACATGTATTTCAGCATCTCTGATATATTCTCTGCACCAATGCTCTTTATCACCTATTTCACCTGTATAAGTCAGTCCTTGTTTTATATCTGAAGATTGTTGTGTTGTCATGTTGTTATTCTATGTTAAGTACACTGAGAGAGCCAAGAAACCAGAGTCACATTCCATGTTTGTGCAAACCTACATGAACAATAGACCTGATTCTGATTCTGAAAAACACTCCAGTCAGTGCAGTCGAAGCAGGCCTGGAGCTTGGTCCATTTCCTCAGTTTTAACCACAGGCTTTGCAGATGTTAGTTTCTGCCGGTAGGTTGGGATAAGATGAATCAGACAGTGATCAGAGAGTCCCAGGGCTGCATGGGGCACAGAGCGATAGGTGTCCTATAATAGTGTAGCAATGATCCAGAGTGTTTTTGTCCCTAGCGCAAGGATGGGTAATATGATCCAGAAAGGGCCAGTGTTGGTGCAGGTCTTTGTTCCAACCAAGCAGTTACACACCTGAGTCTATTAGTCAACCAATAGTCTTTGCTAAGGACCTTGATTTGTACACTCAGGTGTGTAACTGCTTGGTTGGAACAAAGATCTGCACCCACACCGGCCCTGTCTGGATCATGTTACCCACCGCTGCCCTAGTGGGACATTTAACATGCTGTTTGTATTTTGGCAGTTCGTGGCTGAGGTCTAATCTGTTAAAATCCCCAAGGATAATGAGTAGGGAGTCTGGATATTTGTGCTCCATGTTTGTAGTTTGATCAGTCAGGTGTTTTAATGCCTCTTTAACACGGGCCTGGGGTGGATATAGACACCCACCAGAATACATGATGAAAAATCCCACGGTGAACAGAATGGTTTACAGTCAATGAAAAGGCCTCTAAGTGAGGGCTGCATGATTTCTTCAGCACTGTGACAGCCGTACACCAACCTTTGTGTAGAAGCATATGCCGCCACCCTGTTTTAACCCCCAATAGCTCTCCGATGGCTCCGTATCGTGGTCTGCTCAGAGGAGTTGGAACTGCAGCAGATGAAGTGTACTGTCCATGATATGCTCACTAAACCAGGTTTCAGTGAGAGACGGGGCAGCAGATCTGGAAAAGTCTTGAGTTTTTTTTTACGTTTAGGAGTAGCAGTTCGTCCATCTTGTTGGCCAGAGAGTGGACATTTCCAGGTGGATTGACAGGAGGGCGATTCTAAATCCCCACTGTCCCAGTTTAACGAGTGCTCCGGCTCACTTACCCCTTCGGCGTCTTCATTGTAGTCCACACAGGGCTGTACCGATCAAGACCTCGGCAAGACTTTCATTAAAATGTTCAATTAAAGTCAGTAAAAAAAGTCTGTTCAGTTCATCCAGTGGACAGTTGGAGACTTAAAAGTTCTTCCCTGCTGTATGAGATCAGTGAGGGGGCGCCGGAAACTAAACTAAAAGAAAAACAGACAAGTCCCAAGAGAGTACAGAACCAAGGCTACTGTCTGTGGTGCCATCTTGATGACAATGATTTCAAATAGTACATGACACTTATGACCCATTATTTCTTCTCTGACTCTGCAGCTCTGTGAGATAAGTGATATTCCTCTTGAAAACCTGGAGTTCGCAAAGGTACGTGAGAGGACTCTTGGATTTTAATTTCAACCCTATCTTCTCAGCCATGTTCCCTTAGATCGAGAATGTTTCCTCTCGTCTTGTCCACAGGGGAGAGGAACATTTCCCTGCGATATCTCAGTGCTGGAGATTCATCAGGACTTGGACTGGAACCCGAAGGTGTCGACTCTGAACGTGTGGCCTCTGTACATCTGTGATGATGGAGCTGTCATCTTCTACAGGTGAAGGATGCAGGATGTTTCTTGACTGATGAGCATGGGGAAAGAGTGTCATGGCCCATGTCTGACAGCATAAAATATGAATAAATGGTTTATGAGGAACCCTAGCTTTCTATGGACACAATAATAACTCCTTTGAATATTGAGTACAGGTCCAGATGACAAAAGTTAGTGAGTAAATGGGCATATTTATGACTGTAAACTCAGTTTCTTAACATTAGATTGGCCTTTATATCGAGACGATATACAAAACTGAACAGGATGCAGTTTAGGGCAGAGGTGTTGGGACTCAGGAAATGTACGTAATACCTGATTTTAGCAAGTTTCTTCTTCTTCCTCGTCTTCTGGTGTTAGCGAGTTTAATATCAGGTATACGTAGCACACCAGAGTCATTTTGACAAGATGGAGATGTTTTCCATTTCTTGTCTCATTACAACTATCTTCTCATCTGCGTGTCTGCAGGGACAGCAGCGAGGAGCTGCCGGATCTATCGGAGGACGAGCGCAATGAGCTGATGAAGAAAGAGAGCAGCCGTCTGCTCAAGACTGGACACCGCATCAGCTACTCTCCACGCAAGGAGAAAGCCCTCAAGATCTACCTGGACGGAGGCCCCGCCAAGGACCTGGGGCAGGACTGAGAGCCAGAGCACTGACCCCGGCTGCGTAGAAATCCCACCCACCGCGGTGTCGTACGGCTGGACGTAGGGACCCTGTCTGCATGAGCATGGAGCGCATGGACTCCATTGCCTTGTGGTGGACGTGCTCTTACCCTCCACTCTGAGCCCAACAGCGGCAGAGGTTGGCTCAGAAACCATATTGTGCACTCTAGTGTATTGTACTGTAACGTTCAAAGGGAAGTACAAAAGCTATTCAGTAAAACATTTGAATACTGTATAGACAAATCAGTTGAGCAGAACATGCAGGGGTGGATGCACAGACGTTAGAGGTGTTAAACTGGAGAGGAAAACATGGCTGTCTGTTTGTGTCACTTGTCTCCCTCCCTCCCCCATTTCCCTCGTTGTCTCGGTGTTTCTCTTCACGTCTGAGTGGATTTAAGCCCATTTTGACTCGGTGAGCATTTCTGAAATCATGTTACTCACGTTACTCCGGTTTAGCAAGCGTAAAGACACCGTGTGTGAAAGGACTGTCCTGCAGCCTTTCTGAGTCCCTTCTCTGCCCAGTCACACTCTATCGGGGGTCTTGGGGACAGGCTGAAAAATCATTCATTATAAAGTTGACTTAATGATTCAAAAAAAAGACAGGCAACAATTTGGAATGGCCCAGCCAAGGGCTCCTTTCCCATAATGCCACGGGGTAATTTTCTTACTGCTGCCCTTCCCTTCATGATTTCGTGGAGCTTTTCCTCTCTTCCGTCACTGGTACATAGACTTCTGCTCCCTCTACCACCGAGGACGAAGAAACGAGCCTAAGTAGACGGCGTCGATAAGAATGTCCTTGTTTTGTTTTTGTTCCTGTAAATTATTTTGCTCTTGACTTAATGATCTGATTGCGTCCTGTGAGAGAACCTTCACACATCCGTTGTTTGTATGTAGCCTTTATTTTTAATGACCGAGTAACTTGCTGATGTTTTGTGCGCTGCACCGTGTGAACCGGGTGCGGAGCAGCAGTCTCTTGGGCAGCATGTTTGTGTCGAGGTGGCGAGAGTTCACCGTGGCTTCTGCTGAAGGACAGAAAGGAGACGTGAAGAAGGAAAACAGACGTGAAGAACGAAAACAGACGTGAAGAACGAAAACAGACGTGAAGAACGAAAACAGACGTGAAGAACGAAAGGAGACGTGAAGAACGAAGAGACGTGAGGAAAGCGGTTGTTTTGGCGCTTCTGCCTGCTGCTTGATAGACACCAGAAGGTGTAACGCGCCGGCTCCCAGCATGCCCAGTTTCCTGCGGACTCCTGATGCTGCCACCAGCTGCTCACTGTAGAACATGCCAATACCCGATTTGTTTTTTGATCATTTCTTGGAGATTTAAAAATCCTGTGTGAGCATAGTTTAAGATTGTTAGAAACAAATTAAAATGCTTTTTTTTCATAACTGCAGTTTTCTGTCAATGTAAATTAAACCTTTGTCACTGAAGTTGAGCCTGTATGGAGACCTTGTGTGTCCGAACCGGACGCTCGGCTTTGCTTCTCAGACTTCTCAGTTTGTTAAAAAGCAGCCGTGCAGGTTTTTACGTGTCTGCTTCAGGTACTCGTGATGAGGAAGACTCATTCAGGTACTCGTGATGAGGAAGACTTATTCAGGTACTTGTGATGAGGAAGACTCATTCAGGTACTCATTGAGATACTCGTGATGAGGAAGACTCATTCAGATACTCATTGAGGTACTCGTGATGAGGAAGACTCATTCAGGTACTCGTGATGAGGAAGACTTGTTCAGGTACTCATGATGAGGAAGACTCATTCAGGTACTCGTGATTAGGGAGACTCATTCAGGTACTCGTGATGAGGAAGACTCATTCAGGTACTCGTGATGAGGAAGACTCATTCAGGTACTCGTGATGAGGAAGACTCATTCAGGTACTCGTGATGAGGAAGACTCATTCCGGTACTTGTGATGAGGAAGACCCATTCAGGTACTCGTGATGAGGAAGACTCATTCAGGTACTTGTGATGAGAAAGACCCATTCAGGTACTCGTGATGAAGACCCATTCAGGTACTCGTGATGAGGAAGACTCATTCACTTACTTGTGATGAGGAAGACTCATTCAGGTACTTGTGATGAGGAAGACTCATTCAGGTACTCGTGATGAGGAAGACTCATTCAGGTACTCGTGATGAGTAAGACTCATTCAGGTACTTGTGATGAGGAAGACCCATTCAGGTACTCGTGATGAGGAAGACTCATTCAGGTACTTGTGATGAGGAAGACTCATTCAGGTACTTGTGATGAGGAAGACTCATTCAGGTACTCGTGATGAGGAAGACCCATTCAGGTACTCGTGATGAGGAAGACTCATTCAGGTACTCGTGATGAGGAAGACTCATTCACGTACTCGTGATGAGGAAGACTCATTCAGGTACTCGTGATGAGGAAGACTCATTCATGTACTTGTGATGAGGAAGACCCATTCAGGTACTCGTGATGAGGAAGATTCATTCAGGTACTCGTGATGAGGAAGATTCATTCAGGTACTCGTGATGAGGAAGACTCATTCAGGAACTCGTGATGAGGAAGACTCAGTCACGTGACATGAGGCAGAAACCCACATAATGGACTGCTGGTTTATCCTTCTGGCCCCATTTGAAGATCAGCAGCAGATGTGTTTGGGAGGAATTCCGTTTTGTTTTTTTGGACCCCCTCCCTTTTCTCCCCAGTTGTGCTTGGCCACCCCCACTCCTCCGAGCCATCCCGGTCTCTGCTCCACCCCCTCTGCCGATCCGGGGAGGGCTGCAGACTACCACATGTCTCCTCCCATACATGTGGAGTCACCAGCCGCTTCTTGTCACCTGACAGTGAGGAGTTTCACCAGGGGGACGTAGCACGTGGGAGGATCACGCTACTCCCCCCAGTTCCCCAGCCCACCCCGAACAGGCGCCCCGACCGACCAGAGGAGGCGCTAGTGCAGTGATCGGGACACACCCACATCCGGCTTCCCACCCGCAGACACGGCCCAACCAAGTCGGAGGTGGCACGGGGTTCGAACCGGTGATCCCCATGTTGGTAGGCAATAGACCGCTACGCTACCCAGACGCCCCCAGAATCCAGGTTTAAACACCATCCATCCATCATCCAACCCACTTACCCTGCTGTCAGGGTCGCGGGGCTGCTGGAGCCTATCCCAGCAGCCACTGGGCGGCAGGGTCGTTGTGTAATTCAGGAGACGTGTAAAGACGAGTGAGGAGATGTAATGGATTACACACATCACCGCAGCAACTTACACGGTCATTTGCATAATTTATTAGACCACGTCAGGCGCGTTCTCGGCCATAGCAGCGCTAACGGAAAGGTCGGGGTTTGATACCACGTGCTCCCTCTGCTGTCTGACTCCGCACTCGGACCCGCTCACTTCCGAGGACAGCTGTACAACGCTGATGACGCAACACCTCCACTACTGACGCGCTGCTCACTTAAATGATCCAGACTCTCACCTAAATGATCCAGACTCTCACTTAAATGATCCAGACTCTCACTTAAATGATCCAGACTCTCACTTAAATTATCCAGACTCTCACTTAAGTGATCCAGACTCCGAGTCCGTCGACAGTTTTTTGTCCACCAACGCGCTTTAAGTGTAGGTCTTGGTTACAAGCTGGGACTCCATGAAGGTTGATTAGTTGGCTGACAGACTGTTTTTCAACATGCTGTTGGATTCACTGCCAACAGCCTGTTGCTCTGAACGCGTCAGGGAGTTGCTGTGCGGTTCGGTCTCCGTACGGAACCGCAGCTGGACGAGTCCTCTGTTCAGACGCGGCTGTTGGCATCAGAACCAGGTGGTGATGAAAGAGAAATGAAGTGTAGGGGGGGCCGCCAGATGGCTAAACAGCCTCTTTGTGTTTCGGCAGAGGAGTCCTGGGCGTACGGACAGCATTACTGGTATGTCGTCATACTTAAGCTGCTTTGTTTCTTTCTTGTTTCTGGACTGCTGAGCAAGGCGTTCAAAGCAACCCTTTAGGCGGGCGGGTGGTACAGTTTGGTTTCTGAACTGCTCAGTAAGCTGTTGGACCGGAAAGCCGCTCTGTTGTGGAGAACGGCCAGATGGATCGTTGATGACGTTGTGAAGCAGCTACAGAAGTGCGGACACAGGTTAGTGTGGATCAGCACGTTCTCCACACTTCCACCATACTTGTGCATTAATTGAAGTATTGTGTAGACTGGTACCACGGGCTCTCCTGTCATTCTAACACACCATGTAGGCACTCGCCCTTACCTCCACAATGCAGTTGGGTCAGATTCTCTATCGGTAAAAAAAATTAGCTGTAGGTCAAGTCAGGTCAGTTTTATTTCTATAGCCCAATATCACAAATTATACATTTGCCTCAAGGGGCTTTACAGCAACACAACATCTTGTCCTTAAACCCTCGCACAATGACCACAACAGTAAAATAATATTTTATTGTAAGACCACCGTTGCAAGAAGCAACCAATAGGTGGAAAGGTTAAAGGGTCACAGCCAGAGCACTCAAGTTTCAAGTTCATTTATCAAATGGACAACAATACAGCAGTGGCAGACATCCGCATCCGGCCTGAAATGAAACAATAGACTCCATGTTGGTGTGGGAGTGCAGGAATGAGGAGACGGAGAGATCGAGTCGAGTCAATTCCGTTTACTCGCCACACAAAACGACACTGATACAGCACAATCTCTCCTGGCAACCAGCTAACCAACCGCTAGGCTGCTGCCAACATGGCTCCACCCCGGAAACTCTAAGCAGTGCCTACGTCAGCACTCTGAACGTCTGCCTTAAAGGAGCAGCAGCCCCTGGTGACTCTACCCTCAATTGTGTATCACCACATTGACGTCAAAACATCAACAGCTAATCCTCTGTTGTCCCACTGCTGACTGAGCACCAGCGTTAGCTAACATTAGATAATATGTGACATTTTATATTGGTCATGAAATACCAAGCCATGGCACAGCTAGCTAGCTATTCAGCTAACACTGGAAATAAAAGGGCGCGCTATCAGCTAGCTAACATAATATAGCTAATGTAAGGTAAGGCAAACATTAGCTTTGGCTAGCTAACGTTAGTGAGCTAAACTGTAATTCAGAAACTGACGGTAACCAGATGATATATTTTTAAAATAAAACCTCAGGTGATATTTTGCTTCATATTTTTACTTGCATTGTGGTTATAAATCCAAGACTTAACGCTACCTACACAAGCCACTGTGGTCATTGTAGCCAGCACTGTAGAAGGTGACATGACCGTGTCCTCTGCTGGTGCACCATGACAGCCGACTGGAAAGGGCGGCTTCACATTTCCAGATGCAGTTTCACTGTTGTCTTTGTGTATGTCTCGTTTCACCTGAGCAGACTGCTGAAGCGTCCAAAGTGAGGCACGGCTCTCTGTTTCACAAACTGCTCCTGTAAATGTTTATAGGTTTATAAATTCTGCTGTTCTGGATTAACCGCCACCCCCCCCCCCCAAAAATGCTGCTCCACAACAAAGCACTGGACAGGTAACCACCAGAACAGTAAAGGTTAATGTTGAGGTTTTTATGGGGGGTTATGTTTATTTCCCCCTTAGTCTGCCCTGTCTACACTATGTAGTCTATCTCTGAATAAAGAGAGTCTGTCAGGTCTTCTTCGCTGGAGCTCTGGCTCTGCAGGCAGAGGGAACCTCTCCTGTCAGGAGAGAAAAAGAAATTACACACACACACAAAAAAAAACCACTGGCAGGAAAAACCTTCAAAATTACAAATGCTCATCTGAACAGATCCCCTCCACACATTTCACCCAATTACTCTGCAAATCCAGATGCAGGATTCAAGGTGCACCAAGCAGCAAATGATTCTCGATCAGGTGCCAGGTAGTTCATTACCTTCATCTGTTGTAGTTATTCAGCCTTCAGCCAGGGAGGTTTTACACCTGACATATTAAGTTATTAAGTTTCCTTTATTAATCACCTTGGGGAAATCCAGTTACTGCAAATTAACCTATCCTAGATGTGATCTGTGTCACTAGGAGCGGTGAACTGCTACCTTCATGCTGCGCCCAGGGACCAACTCCAGTTCTTTCCCCATTGCCTTGGTCAGGGGCACAGACAGGAGTATTAACCCTAACATGCATGTTTCTTTTGATGGTGGGGGAAACCGGAGCGCCCGGAGAAAACCCACCGCAGACACGGGGAGAACATGCAAACACCACACAGAGGACGACCTGGGATGACCCCTAAGGTTGGACAACCCAGGGGTTCAAACCCAGGACTTCCTTGCTGTGAGGCAACAGCACTAACCACTGGGCCCCGTGCCGCCCAACGTCCAACATCACTACATTCACACAACAGGTGAATGTAGTGAACTACCTGCTGGTACCTGAAGACCTGACTGAGAACCACTGATTCTAGACAGAGTTAAATGAATAAGATCAGACTTTTGTTAACATGGGTTTCCTGTGAAACTGATCAAATTCCTGGACATTGGCCATTCATCTCACCCAAGGGACTCGCACTGGAGGTCCCCGGCACAGGGGCAGTGGTCCACGGGCTCCCGGCGCTCGGAGCCCCAAGAGAACAGCGTCATCAAGTGGTTGGATGGAGCGTAGCAGCGTTCACGTTCAATGGGTCTGGCGGAGCAGATGGGGAACAGCAGGGCTAATCCCACCATGAACACACATGGAAGAGATCCAGAGGAGGATAAAATCAGGATCCACATTAAAGCTACAATCCTGAATCCAAACGTCAACCGAAGGGTCGACCCACTACCAAAATACAAACCACAGAGGTGGAACCTGCCATCACTCTCAAATTGATTGACAGGTCTCTTAATGTCTATTCGACAACTACATCTGAGTTTCTGGTGTTTTCTGGTGCTGTAAAAGGTTTGGTCACGTCACTAAACATCAAGCCTCGGATGATCCGCTGTGGCGACCCCCAGCGGGAGCAGCCGAGAGTAGTAGTAGTAGTAGACTAAACATCAAGCCTGGAGTCAGACAGACCCACGTGTTCCATTGCCACGCGTTGAGGAGACGCAACATCCTGTGTGAACAGTACACGTGGCCACTGTAGTCACGCCCATATTTGCACATGAAACCTATGGCTGGTTTGGGTCGTTATGCCACTGTGTTGTTTCTAAGGTGGCCAGAGCCCTAGAAAGAGAGTTACCTCAACTCCGTAGACCTCAATGGGCCAACAGCCATGGCGGATCATGGGAGCCCCGGATAGCTGGTTGGAATATATCCGTATCTATATATGAATGTAACCACCTGACAATACTGGTCAGTAGTTAGCACAAATCGCGGCTAAGCGGCTCATTTAAATGACCCGCCAAGCTTGGTTTGGAGCTATTCGGCGGCTACATGAACCACGTGACCCTCTCGCGGTCTGACCCCTCACTGACGTAACCCTCTCTTGCTAGGGCTCTGAGGGTGGGGATGCGGGGAACAGGACGCGGAAGCGGGGCAGGCTAAGCTAACTGCTAGCCCATGCAGACCGGCAGTTCCCACCGCCCTCCTGGCTGGTGTTGGTTCTCTGGACAGAGGGCCGTTGTGTTGTGTTGTGTTGTGTTGTGTTGTGTTGTGTTGTGTTGTTTTGTTTTGGGACTGCGCTGCAGAGTGTTCCTGATTCCTGCAGTCAGGTGAGCCTGAAGAGGTCACTGAGGTGATGATGATGATGATGATGATGATGATGATGATGATGAACTGAGTCAACCTTCTGTGACACAAAGTGTTTATTTTTCTGCTAAAAGCCAAACTGTTCACTTGTGTCTGTAAAGGTTCCTCCATTTGATGTGGTCACATTGATCACACATTAATCACACATTGATCACACACTAATCACACATTAATCACACATTAATCAGTGATTATCACAGACTAATCGCAGGTTGAGCCTTTATCAAGAACCAGGAACACTTTGTCGTTTCTCTTCATGAAATGAAACCAAATGCTGTTTCCCCCAACAGTACAACACACACACACACATCCACACAACACACCCACACTAACACACATACCCACACTAACACACACACACCCACACTAACACACACACACCCACACTAACACACATATCCACACTAACACACACATCCACACTAACACACATATCCACACTAACACCCCCCCAAAATAACACACATACCCACACTAACACACACACCCACACTAACACCCCCCCCAAAATAACACACACATCCACACTAACACACACACCCACACTAACACACACACCCACACTAACACACATACCCACACTAACACACATACCCACACTAACACACCCACACTAACACCCCCCCCAAAATAACACACACATCCACACTAACACACACATCCACACTAACACACACATCCACACTAACACACACACCCACACTAACACGCATACCCACAATAACACACACATCCACACTAACACACACACCCACACTAACACCCCCCCAAAATAACACACACATCCACACTAACACACACACCCACACTAACACACATACCCACACTAACACACACATCCACACTAACACACATACCCACACTAACTAACACACCCACACTAACACCCCCCCCCAAAATAACACACACATCCACACTAACACACACACCCACACTAACACGCATACCCACAATAACACACACATCCACACTAACACACATACCCACACTAACACACACACCCACACTAACACCCCCCCAAAATAACACACACATCCACACTAACACACACACCCACACTAACACGCATACCCACACTAACACACACATCCACACTAACACACACATCCACACTAACACACATACCCACACTAACACACACATCCACACTAACACACACACCCACACTAACACACACATCCACACTAACACACACACCCACACTAACACACATACCCAAAATAACACACACACACCCACACTAACACACACACCCACACTAACACACACACCCACACTAACATACATACCCACACTAACACGCACATCCACACTAACACACACATCCACACTAACACACACAACCACACTAACACACACATCCACACTAACACACATACCCAAAATAACACACACACCCACACTTACACACATACCCACACTAACACACACACCCACACTAACACACACAACCACACTAACACACACATCCACACTAACACACATACCCAAAATAACACACACACCCACACTAACACACATACCCACACTAACACACATACCCAAAATAACACACACACACCCACACTAACACACATACCCACACTAACACACACACCCACACTAACACACACATCCACACTAACACACATACCCACACTAACACACACAGCCACACTAACACACATATCCAAACTAACACACATACCCACACTAACACACACACCCACACTAACACACATACCCACACTAACACACACACCCACACTAACACACATATCCACACTAACACACATATCCAAACTAACACACACATCCACACTAGATAATCACTGTCCAGGGGAAGGACCACCAGCCAGGATGACGGTCTGAGCCGCCGGTCAGCATGGGCTAGCAGTTAGCTTAGCCTGCTCCGCGTCCTGTCAGACCGCCCTCGGTGTTTCCTCCTCGGGTGCAGCTCCAGGCAGGGGCCGTGGTCCCCGGGCCCACCGGACAAAGCGGACCAAGCTTAGTTAGCAGTTAGCTTAGCCTGCTCCGCGTCCTGTCAGACCGCCCTCGGTGTTTCCTCCTCGGGTGCAGCTCCAGGCAGGGGCCGTGGTCCCTGGGCCCACCGGACAAAGCGGACCAAGCTCTCCCGGCCAGACCCCCTCGACACACCTCCCCGCACTCCTCATGACGACATCAAAACACCAGAGCCAAGGCCAGCTGAGGCCGCCTCCAGACCGCCCTCGGTGTTATCGGAACTTCCGGTCAGCATGGGCTAGCAGTTAGCTTAGCCTGCTCCGCGTCCTGTCAGACCGCCCTCGGTGTTTCCTCCTCGGGTGCAGCTCCAGGCAGGGGCCGTGGTGCTCGGGCCCACCGGACAAAGCGGACCAAGCTTAGTTAGCAGTTAGCTTAGCCTGCCCCGCTCTCCAAGCCATCAAAGGAAGACAGAACCTAGACGCGGACATGGACAAAGACACGGCGTGGACGGGACGGGGTGAGGCCGCCGCAAACGTGAATTCGCGCCGCCATCTTCCCACACCGGAAGTGGAAGAATGTGACTGATGTGACTGATGAAAACAAGGCGAGACTTTGTTTTGTTCCTGTGAGCAAAGTGGGCGGCTACAGGTACAGCACATCTGTCTTTAGCAGTAACCAGTCACTTCCAGCCGGTCCTCTGTAATGTCCCATTCAGTGTGTGTCAGTGTGTACTCACCAACTGGAATTGGCTGTTTTTGGAGTTTAGTGAAACTGTACCTTTATGAAAAGCACAGCACAGATCGGGGCGACAGTCCTCCTGGTGGTGGCAAATGCTGCCAGCTTCTCCTTTAGTGGCATTTTGACTGCACTGGCCCCAAACACACAGCTGTCCATCACAGCACTGCACATCCTGCGTACAGGGCTGCAAAACACAAGCACAGCAAGGTGGAGCGCTTCACCTGCACACGGCCTCTACGGACCGCTACGTTTCCTCATCATCTGAGGGACCTCTTCACTCTCACCTGGCTGCAGGTACCCCACCCTTATACACAACACACTGGCTGCAGGTACCCCACCCTTATACACAATACACTGGCTGCAGGTACCCCACCCTTATACACAATACACTGGCTGCAGGTACCCCACCCTTATACACAACACACTGGCCGCAGGTACCCCACCCTTATACACAATACACTGGCTGCAGGTACCCCACCCTTATACACAATACACTGGCCGCAGGTACCCCACCCTTATACACAATACACTGGCCGCAGGTACCCCACCCTTATACACAATACACTGGCCGCAGGTACCCCACCCTTATACACAACACACTGGCTGCAGGTACCCCACCCTTATACACAACACACTGGCTGCAGGTACCCCACCCTTATACACAATACACTGGCTGCAGGTACCCCACCCTTATACACAATACACTGGCTGCAGGTACCCCACCCTTATACACAATACACTGGCTGCAGGTACCCCACCCTTATACACAATACACTGGCCGCAGGTACCCCACCCTTATACACAATACACTGGCCGCAGGTACCCCACCCTTATACACAATACACTGGCTGCAGGTACCCCACCCTTATACACAATACACTGGCTGCAGTTATCCCCACCCTTATAAACAACACAGTGACTGCAGGTGTCCCCACCCTTATAAACAATACAGTGACTGCAGGTGTCCCCACCCTTATAAACAATACAGTGACTGCAGGTGTCCCCACCCTTATAAACAATACAGTGACTGCAGGTGTCCCCACCCTTATAAACAATACAGTGACTGCAGGTGTCCCCACCCTTATAAACAACACAGTGACTGCAGGTGTCCCCACCCTTATAAACAATACAGTGACTGCAGGTGTCCCCACCCTTATAAACAATACAGTGACTGCAGGTGTCCCCACCCTTATAAACAACACAGTAGCATAACGACCCAAGCCACCCAGCAGTTTCCTGTGTAAACATGGTGTGGCCCCTAACTGGAGTGTCCGTGGTGTGGCCCCTAACTGGAGTGTCCGTGGTGTGGCCCCTAACTGGAGTGTCCGTGGTGTGGCCCCTAACTGGAGTGTCCGTGGTGTGGCCCCTAACTGGAGTGTCCGTGGTGTGGCCCCTAACTGGAGTGTCTGTGGTGTGGCCCCTAACTGGAGTGTCCGTGGTGTGGCCCCTAACTGGAGTGTCCGTGGTGTGGCCCCTAACTGGAGTGTCCGTGGTGTGGCCCCTAACTGGAGTGTCTGTGGTGTGGCCCCTAACTGGAGTGTCCGTGGTGTGGCCCCTAACTGGAGTGTCCGTGGTGTGGCCCCTAACTGGAGTGTCCGTGGTGTGGCCCCTAACTGGAGTGTCCGTGGTGTGGCCCCTAACTGGAGTGTCCGTGGTGTGGCCCCTAACTGGAGTGTCCGTGGTGTGGCCCCTAACTGGAGTGTCCGTGGTGTGGCCCCTAACTGGAGTGTCCGTGGCCATGTCTACTGTCCACAGAGGCTTGGGGAATAGTAGCAATCACAGCGTTGTAAGATGGTGACGGAGGAACTCTTCGTCCCCCCTCGGTTCAGGAATGGTCGTTCCCTCTTAACATATGCCCCTTCTCCACTACACGGTACCGGCTCGACTCCACTCGCAGAGTGTGGTTTTCCACCACCGTAACAGCGCCCCCTCAGTGTAGCTGGTCTGCATTGATTTTGGTACCCGCTCCAGTTTTGTTTTTTTACCTCGACAAAGGTGGTACCAGAAAAGTGGTAACTGTTACCAAAATGCCGGTACTTTCCAGTACTGGATGATGAAACAGTCAAGTCGAGTTGAGCCGGTACCATGTAGTGGAAAAGGGGCATAATAGGTGGCCTCTTTGACCCCTCGTTCAAACCAGCCTTCCTCCCTATCAAGGATGTGCACCTCCTCATCCCTGAGAGAGTGGCCACTGGTCTGTAGATGGTGTAGACCAGTGTTTCTCAACCCAGTCCTCAAGGACCCCCTATCCTGCATATTTTCTTTGCAACCCTGAATAGGTACCTGTTTGTAGTTATTCAACCAATCAGCATGAATTGTGTCAGATGTTGCACACCTTGCATAATTAAGTGCTGCGAGATGATTGGTCGAGTAAGTACAAGCAGGGCTACCTATGCAGGGTTACAATGACAATCTGCAGGATAGGGGGTCCTTGAGGACTGGGTTGAGAAACACTGGTGTAGACTGTGGAGTCCTGGTCTGTAGATGGTGTAGACTGTGGAGTCCTGGTCTGGCGTGTTAGCTCTCCTGTGTTGTGTCATCCTCTTGGCCAGCGTCTGTTTAGTTTCCCCGATGTACAAGTCACAGCAGTCCTCCTGGTACTTGACAGTACACTACACTGCCCTGTTTGTGCCGAGGACCCGATCCTCGGGCTGGGCCAACTTCTGGTGCAGCGTGGTTTGGGTTTGAAAGCAACTGAGAAGTGGTGTTTGCAGAATATGCGTTATAAGGGTGGGGCACCTGCAGTCAGGTGAGGCTGAACAGGTCACTGACATGATGATGAAGCTTTCCGGCAGTAAACGTGTCCGGGCGAACTGGTTCGACCGTCTGTCACTTCCTGACCTGGATTACTGAGCATCAAGACAATTAAAGATTACATTGATTCTATGTGTCCTTCCGCTAAATTTTAGTGTATCAAAAAAGTGTGGTGTGTTCATAACTATGGAAGGTCAAAGGTCAATTTGCAGAAGGTCTCCTGTGCTGAGAATAAAGATCAACAGTTCGGTTAAAAGAGCCTCCCCTTCACGTAGACTGATGAACATTGGTCCTGGTGTGTAAAATGGAAATCAGATCAGAGATGCTGTCTCAGGACTGTCTCGGGACTGTCTCGGGACGGTCTCAGGACCGTCTCGGGACCGTCTCGGGACCGTCTCGGGACTGTCTCGGGACCGTCTCAGGACCGTCTCAGGACCGTCTCGGGACTGTCTCGGGACCGTCTCGGGACCGTCTCGGGACGGTCCCGAGACGGTCCCGAGACAGTCCCGAGACAGTCCCGAGACAGTCTCGGGACCGTCTCAGGACAGTCTCGGGACCGTCTCAGGACCGTCTCAGGACCGTCTCAGGACCGTCTCGGGACTGTCTCAGGACCGTCTCGAGACTGTCTCGAGACTGTCTCGGGACTGTCTCGGGACTGTCCAGCGATGCAGGTGGTGCAAGTCAGAGGGCCACTTAAAGCTGTTGTGGTTTTGACGTGACTAAGACTTTTTCCGTCTGCAGCAGCTTCCTCATCCATCCTCCATGTCTGCACCTGTGTCTTAAATCCTCCGTCGGACACCACCACATGGAATCATTGATATATACAGCCCACTGTCTTGTCTGTCTCTCTGTCTATCTATCTATCTATCTATCTATCTATCTATCTATCTGTCTGTCTGTCTGTCTGTCTGTCTGTCTGTCTGTCTGTCTGTCTGTCTGTCTGTCTGTCTGTCTGTCTGTCTGTCTGTCTGTCTGTCTGTCTCTTACAGCTGGCAGTTCATCTTGATTGCAGTGGGATTTCATATGATCAT
>NC_079214.1:2980451-3005451 GCF_029633865.1 Lampris incognitus | reverse complement strand
GGTCGCAGGGATGCTGGAGCCTATCCCAGCAGCCATTGGGCGGCAGCTGGGGAAACACCCCGGACAGGCCACCAGGCCATCACAGGGCCGACACACACATACACACAGTCACACCTACGGACAATTTAATATGGCTGATTCACCTGATCTACATGTCTTTGGACTGTAGGAGGAAACCGGAGCACCTGGAGGAAACCCACGCAGACACGGGGAGAACAGGCAAACTCCACACAGACGACAACCTGGGATGACCCCCAAGGTTAGACTACCCCGGAGCTCGAACCCAGGACCTTCTTTGCTGAAAGGCGACTGAGTTAACCACTGCGCCACCATGCCACCCTGCTATAATGATATAAAATCAAAATTCTCTGACATTGAATATGGTGTACCTCAGGGTTCAGTTCTTGGCCCTCTACTTTTCTCTCTTTAGATTTCACCTCTTGGCCAAATTATAAACAGTTATGAAATACATTTCCATTGCTATGCTGATGATACTCAGCTGTATGTGCCTATAAGGGACGATGATTGTATTAAATGGACTAACTTAGAGGCCTGCTTGGCTGCTGTGAAAAATTGGATGTCACTGATTTTCCTGCTTTTTAATTCAGATAAAACGAGATGCTGGTCATTGGCCCTGCTAGACACAGACACCAATTTGATCAAGTAACGATAACGATCACAACTCTGTGGTTTCACAAAGTGTGGCAGCCAAAAATCTTGGTGTTACGTTTGATCCCAGCCTTTCCTTTGATAAGCACATTAAAGAAATCACCAAGACTGCCTTTTTCCACTTAAGTAACATAGCTAAAATTCAGTCTCTCCTGTCCATGGCTGATGCAGAGACTCTAATACATGCATTTGTTTCATCCAGACCTGATTACTGTAAGGTTCTGTTCTCAGGTCTGCCACATGCTAGTACTAAAAGTCTTCAGATGGTTCAGAATGCTGCTGCTAGAACCCTAACTAAAACTAGGAAATGTGACCATATTACACCAATTCTTGCCTCCCTTCATTGGCTTCCTATCCATGTTAGATCAGAATACAAGGTGCTTCTGCTGACTTATAATAAAATCCTAAATGGTCTTGCCCCATCCTACCTGTCTGATCTCCTTAAACCTTACATGCCATCTCGAGCTCTTCGTTCTAAAATACAGGGCTCCTGTGTGTACCCCAAGTTAAAAAGAAGTCAGCTGGTGGCAGCAGGGCCTTTTCCTATCGGGCCCCGTTCTTGTGGAATAACCTGCCTGCTGCCATCAGACCATCAGAGTCTGTTGAGTCTTTAAATCCAAACTTAAAACCTTAAATCCAAACTTAAAACTTTAAATCCAAACTTAAAACTCATCTTTTTGTCTTAACTTACAATTAGTTGTCTTTAAGTTGAGTGCTTCACCACCTGTACTGCATGGCGGGTCGGTTTCTGCCTCAATGAATATACCATATATATATGGTATCGTATACATATATACTGTTCTGTCAATGAGATTATAGAGCATAGATTATAGAGTATAGATGATAAAGTATTGATTATTGACTATTGCAAACTGTTCTCTTCTCTCATGTCTTTTGTCTCTCTGAATGATGTCTTCTCCTTTCTCTTCTTCTGTGTGTGAATGGTGTGAAGTGAGTCTCCCTTGTGTGCACATGCAGTCGGTCCTCCTCCCAGGTCTCCATGGTGATGGTGGTCACGTGGCTCAGGTCCTGGGCTGTTCTGCTGGTGTCTGGACACTGCTTGGCATCCTCCTCATCATATTCTTCATGTATTTCATAATTCCATTATAACTGTGTCATCCTCTTTCAGTGTTGTATTGTGTAAATAGTGTAACCACAACATCATGGCACGTTGTGCGTCTTGGGAGAGAGATCCTCCCCTGCTGCTCTCCCTGAGCTTTCTTCCTGGTGCTCCTCCCTGTTAAAGGTTTTAGGGAGGTGTTCCTTATCCGATGAGAGGGTCTAAGGACAGGATGTTGTGTTGCTGTAAAGCCCCCTGAGGCACATGTGTAATTTGTGATATTGGGCTACACAAATAAAATGACTTGACTTGACTTGCTGCCCAATGTATCCACCCCTTGACAGGTGTGGTTGTAACGAGGAACTCTGTCCTTCACTCACCTGTCAGTTGTTTTCCTGTTTTGGCTGCTCGGTGTATGTTAGTTAGGAATGAAATGAACTGTGATTGTAGTTCACTTACATGCTTGATGACATTTTCGTTGGACTGGATGATGGTTGTGCCAAGGCGGCTCTCCGTTTCCTCTGTACGGCTTGTCTCCTGTGTCGGGGTTCATTCAGCAGGGTTCATATTCAGTTTGTAGCATAAGAAAAACACAGTTTCTGCAGCTGCTTGTTGTTATGAAGGAGAGGGCCGATAGTACCAATGTAATGATTATTATCATTATTGTTGTTATTATCAACATTATTATTGTCAATATTAGTATTATTACCTCCTCTGCCGTGTGTGATGGACGGCCAGCCTCCTCTTCAGAACTGCGTTTGCCATCCAGACTGGGAGGGTGGGTCGGCCTGGTGCTGTGGTTGTCTGTCTGGAGAGATGGGATAAGACTAAACCAGCACCTGCGTCTAGAGGTCACTCCAGTTCTGCTTGCACCGCATGCACACGTCATGACTTCCTGCTCACGTCAGCCTCTGGGAAGGTGAGCCAACATTGTGTCCCAAGTAGAAAAAGAGGTCATATACTTTTCCCGTTAGTCACTTCGGAGACACCAAACTCAGTTAGGCCTCTGAAAAGCTCTTCTTTTCAGCAGTCAGGGGGTGACTGTACAGAAAAGTGCACACGGGCGCAGTGACGCGTTACCGGTCCGCCGTTTGCATGAGGTGGCGGGAGGCAGAAGTGTTGCATGCTTACCTGAGGGAGCTCGCCCTGCTCCTCCGTCATGTTGTCCAACTCCGTTTGTCTGCGGACGGAATCATCCTCCAGAATCTGATTCAAGCCCGAGTCCACTATCTCAGGGAGAATGCCGTAGACGGGTGTCACGAGAGCCAGAACCAGCAGGACCCACCGCAACATCGTGCCGCATCTGCCGCGTGTGCCGTGCAGCAGCAAGACGCAGGACGCAGCAGTAGGACGCAGCGCGCAGGACGCAGCAGCAGGACGCAGCAGGACGCAGCGCGCAGCAGGGCGCAGGACGCAGCAGCGCGCAGGGCGTGGCGGCGCGCAGGACGCAGCAGGACGCAGCAGGACGCAGCAGGACGCAGCAGGACGCAGCAGGACGCAGGGCGTGGCGGCGCGCAGGACGCAGCAGGACGCAGGACGCAGCAGGACGCAGGACGCAGCAGGACGCAGCAGGACGCAGGACGCAGCAGCGCGCAGGACGCAGCAGGACGCAGGACGCAGCAGCGCGCTGGGCGTGGCGGCGCGTCCTCCCTCAGCAGCTGCGTGTGTTCTTCCGCAGCCTGGCGTCCTTCGGGTGGGGCGCTGCTGGGACTCTTCGTGTTGGGTCTCAGATCGTCCGTGGGGGTCTGTAAAACCGCCTAACGTCCGACAGTGTGAAACGGGTCCCCGCTGGTGGAGCGGAAATGCTTCGTAAAAAAGAAACAACTCTGCAAAGAGGTTTTCACCGAAACCCAACAGCCGCTAGTTTACCAGCCGATCACACGCCAGTGATTTCAGCAACCGCCCCTCTCATGGTGCATGTTGGTGCCTTGGCCACAAGATGGCGACACCGGCCCCGATGACGATGAACACACCGCGTTCACCGGAGGATTGGCCAGCTTTACTGTTATCAGGCTGTGTGTGTGTGTGTGTGTGTGTGTGTGTGTGTGTGTGTGTGTGTGTGTGTGTGTGTGTGTGTGGGCGGGCCGAGCAAACGTCGCGGCGGCTGCTGCAGTGTTGGTTTCTATTGGAGGTTTGAGCTGGGGAGCCCCGCCCTCCTGGGGAGCCCCGCCCTCCCGGGACGACAGAGACGGAGCGAGCGTGTGATGGACAGATGACTGGCGGAGCAGCGCCGGCTCGGCTCGGCTCGGCTCGGCTCGGCTCTGTACTGCTGCTCCTCAACGTGCCTTCCACGACTTGCCTCCTCCACCCGGACAGCTGGACAGACTGCTGTGGTTTCCCCTCGTCCCCACCAGGTCAGTCGGCGCGTTTCTTCTGCTGCTTCTACGTTGATTCCGGCTCTGATGCCAAGTTGTGGTCCGACACCGTGGCGCTGTGTGGGTTTGTGGAGCTCTTATCTCAGCTGGTGTCATGGGGAACTGCTGCATGTGTAACTTCTGATCCGGTCTCGGGCTCTTGGTTTGCTCTCTGATCCGGTCTCGGGCTCTTGGTTTGGTCTCTGATCCGGTCTCGGGCTCTTGGTTTGGTCTCTGATCCGGTCTCGGGCTCTTGGTTTGGTCTCTGATCCGGTCTCGGGCTCTTGGTTTGGTCTCTGATCCGGTCTCGGGCTCTTGGTTTGGTCTCTGATCCGGTCTCTTGGTTTGGTCTCTGATCCGGTCTCGGGCTCTTGGTTTGGTCTCTGATCCGGTCTCGGGCTCTTGGTTTGGTCTCTGATCCGGTCTTTTGGTTTGGTCTCTGATCCGGTCTCGGGCTCTTGGTTTGGTCTCTGATCCGGTCTCGGGCTCTTGGTTTGGTCTCTGATCCGGTCTCGGGCTCTTGGTAAATACCATGACTGAGTGAGGAACGCGTGGCTTTCAGACAGCCAGCTGCAGCTCGCAGACTGTCAGTGTTTCCATGTGCTGCTGTAAAGGTGTGTAAAGGTGTGTAAATGTGTAAAGGTGTGTAAATGTGTAAAGGTGTGTAACGGTGTGTAAAGGTGTGTAAAGGTGCGTAACGGTGTGTAAAGGTGTGTAAAGGTGTGTAAATGTGTAAAGGTGTGTAACGGTGTGTAAAGGTGTGTAAAGGCGTAAAGTTGTGTAAAGGTGTGTGTAAAGGTGTGTAAAGGCGTAAAGGGGTGTAAAGTTGTGTAAAGGTGTGTAAAGGGGTGTAAAGGTGTATAAAGGTGTAAAGGTGTGTAAAGGGGTGTAAAGGTGTGTAAAGGTGTAAAGTTGTGTAAAGGGGTGTAAAGGTGTGTAAAGGTGTGTAAAGGTGTAAATGTGTGTAAAGGTGTGTAAAGGGGTGTAAAGGTGTGTAAAGGTGTGTAAAGGTGTGTGTAAAGGTGTGTGTAAAGGTGTGTAAAGTTGTGTAAAGGTGTGTAAAGGTGTGTAAAGGTGTAAAGGTGTGTAAAGGTGTAAAGTTGTGTAAAGGTGTGTAAAGGGGTGTAAAGTTGTGTGAAGGTGTGTAAAGGTGTGTGTAAAGGTGTGTGTCTGAGGCACATGCAGCTGTTGTTGTTGAAGTGTCTGTTAACACGTGGCCCGTTCAGTGGTTCTACCGTCTTATAAGAACTGGGAAGACACCTGGTTCCAGACTCCAGTCTGTCAGTCTGGACACAGGCTGCTTCTGTCAGTCCACGTCCATCTTCTGTTTCAGCTGCTCTTCCTTTGCCTTTCTATCGTGTCTGAGCAGCTCGGATGTCACTCAGCTCAAACATCCCTTCAGCATCCCTATGTGCACGTCATGACGTATGTATTTCATACCATGACGTCATGACGTGTGCATGTCGTGACGTCACGAAGTGTGTATTTCATACCATGACGTGTGTATTTCATACCACGACGTCATGACGTGTGCATTTCATACCATGACGTCATGACTTGTGCATTTCATACCATGACGTCATGACGTGTGTATGTCGTGACGTCATAACGTGTGTATTTCATACCATGACGTCATGACTTGTGCATTTCATACCATGACGTCACGACGTGTGCGTGTCGTGACGTCACGACGTGTGCATTTCATGTCATGACGTGTGTATGTCGTGACGTCATAACGTGTGTATTTCATACCATGACGTCATGACGTGTGCATTCCATACGTGACGTCATGACGTGTGCGTTTCATACCATGACGTCATGACTTGTGCATTTCATACCATGGCGTCACGACGTGTGCGTGTCGTGACGTCACGACGTGTGCATTTCATACCATGACGTCATGACGTGTGTATGTCGTGACGTCATAACGTGTGTGTTTCATACCATGACGTCATGGCGTGTGCATTCCATACCATTACGTCATGGCGTGTGCGTGTCGTGACGTCATGACGTGTGCGTTTCATACCATGACGTCATGACGTGTGCATTTCATACCATGACGTCATGACGTGTGCATGTTTTGACGTGTGCATGTCATGACGTCATGACGTGTGGCTGTTGTAACATGTGCATGTCAGTGGGCTGCTGGAGGGAGGTGTGTGTCCTGACAGTATATGTGTGTACTGACAGTATATGTGTGTACTGACAGTAAATGTGCGTACTGAAAGTATTGTAACGTACACGAATAAGTAGACACGCTAGCTCTTGAATAACGGGTCTGACCCTGTAGTCGACTGGTTAACGTTGTCGCCCGCAGTGCGGGAGATACGGGTTCGCGTCCCAGCTGTGGTGACCGTTCCCATGTGTGTACTGGCAGTATGTGTGTGTACTGACAGTATGTGTGTGTGTACTGGCAGTATGTGTGCGTACTGACAGTATGTGTGCGTACTGACAGTATGTGTGTGTAATGGCAGTATGTGTGTACTGACAGTATGTGTGTGTGTACTGGCAGTATGTGTGCGTACTGACAGTATGTGTGTGTACTGACAGTATGTGTGTGTGTACTGGCAGTATGTGTGCGTACTGACAGTATGTGTGCGTACTGACAGTATGTGTGTGTACTGACAGTATGTGCGTACTGACAGTATGTGTGTGTGTACTGACAGTATGTGTGTGTAATGGCAGTATGTGTGTGTACTGACAGTATGTGTGCGTACTGACAGTATGTGTGCGTACTGACAGTATGTGTGTGTACTGACAGTATGTGTGTACTGACAGTATGTGTGCGTACTGGCAGTATGTGTGTGTACTGGCAGTATGTGTGTGTGTACTGACAGTATGTGTGTGTGTACTGACAGTATGTGTGTGTGTAATGGCAGTATGTGTGTGTACTGACAGTATGTGTGTACTGACAGTATGTGTGTGTACTGGCAGTATGTGTGCGTACTGGCAGTATGTGTGCGTACTGACAGTATGTGTGCGTACTGACAGTATGTGTGTGTACTGACAGTATGTGTGTGTACTGATAGTATGTGTGCGTACTGACAGTATGTGTGCGTACTGGCAGTATGTGTGTACTGACAGTATGTGTGCGTACTGGCAGTATGTGTGCGTACTGACAGTATGTGTGTGTACTGGCAGTATGTATGTACTGACAGTATGTGTGCGTACTGACAGTATGTGTGTACTGGCAGTATGTGTGCGTACTGACAGTATGTGTGCGTACTGGCAGTATGTGTGTACTGACAGTATGTGTGCGTACTGGCAGTATGTGTGCGTACTGGCAGTATGTATGTACTGACAGTATGTGTGCGTACTGGCAGTATGTGTGCGTACTGACAGTATGTGTGCGTACTGGCAGTATGTGTGTGTACTGACAGTATGTGTGCGTACTGACAGTATGTGTGCGTACTGGCAGTATGTATGTACTGGCAGTATGTGTGCGTACTGACAGTATGTGTGCGTACTGGCAGTATGTATGTGTACTGACAGTATGTGTGCGTACTGACAGTATGTGTGTGTACTGACAGTATGTGTGTGTACTGATAGTATGTGTGCGTACTGACAGTATGTGTGCGTACTGGCAGTATGTGTGTACTGACAGTATGTGTGCGTACTGGCAGTAGGTGTGCGTACTGACAGTATGTGTGTGTACTGGCAGTATGTATGTACTGACAGTATGTGTGCGTACTGACAGTATGTGTGTACTGGCAGTATGTGTGCGTACTGACAGTATGTGTGCGTACTGGCAGTATGTGTGTACTGACAGTATGTGTGCGTACTGGCAGTATGTGTGCGTACTGGCAGTATGTGTGCGTACTGGCAGTATGTATGTACTGACAGTATGTGTGCGTACTGACAGTATGTGTGCGTACTGGCAGTATGTGTGTGTACTGACAGTATGTGTGCGTACTGACAGTATGTGTGCGTACTGGCAGTATGTATGTACTGGCAGTATGTGTGTGTACTGGCAGTATGTGTGCGTACTGACAGTATGTGTGCGTACTGGCAGTATGTATGTACTGGCAGTATGTGTGCGTACTGACAGTATGTGTGCGTACTGGCAGTATGTATGTGTACTGACAGTATGTGTGTGTACTGGCAGTATGTGTGCGTACTGACAGTATGTGTGCGTACTGGCAGTATGTATGTACTGACAGTATGTGTGCGTACTGACAGTATGTGTGCGTACTGGCAGTATGTATGTACTGGCAGTATGTGTGCGTACTGGCAGTATGTGTGCGTACTGGCAGTATGTGTGTACTGACAGTATGTGTGCGTACTGGCAGTATGTGTGTGTACTGGCAGTATGTGTGTGTACTGGCAGTATGTGTGTGTACTGACAGTATGTGTGCGTACTGGCAGTATGTGTGTGTACTGGCAGTATGTGTGTACTGACAGTATGTGTGTACTGGCAGTATGTGTGTGTACTGACAGTATGTGTGTGTACTGGCAGTATGTGTGTGTACTGGCAGTATGTGTGTGTACTGACAGTATGTGTGCGTACTGGCAGTATGTGTGCGTACTGACAGTATGTGTGCGTACTGGCAGTATGTGTGTGTAATGGCAGTATGTGTGTGTACTGACAGTATGTGTGTGTACTGACAGTATGTGTGCGTACTGGCAGTATGTGTGCGTACTGACAGTATGTGTGTGTACTGGAAGTATGTGTGTGTAATGGCAGTATGTGTGCGTACTGACAGTATGTGTGCGTACTGGCAGTATGTGTGTGTACTGACAGTATGTGTGTGTACTGACAGTATGTGTGCGTACTGGCAGTATGTGTGCGTACTGACAGTATGTGTGTGTACTGGAAGTATGTGTGTGTAATGGCAGTATGTGTGTGTACTGACAGTATATGTGTGTACTGACAGTATGTGTGTGTACTGACAGTATGTGTGTGTACTGGCAGTATGTGTGTGTAATGGCAGTATGTGTGTGTACTGACAGTATATGTGTGTACTGACAGTATGTGTGTGTACTGACAGTATGTGTGTGTACTGACAGTATGTGTGTGTGTACTGGCAGTACGTGTGTACTGACAGTATGTGTGTGTACTGTCAGTACACACGTACTGGCAGTACGTGTGTACTGACAGTATGTGTGTGTACTGGCAGTACGTGTGTGTGTACTGGCAGTATGTGTGTGTACTGGCAGTACGTGTGTACTGACGGTATGTGTGTGTACTGGCAGTATGTGTGTGTACTGACAGTACGTGTGTACTGACGGTATGTGTGTGTACTGGCAGTACGTGTGTACTGACGGTATGTGTGTGTACTGGCAGTACGTGTGTACTGACGGTATGTGTGTGTACTGGCAGTACGTGTGTACTGACGGTATGTGTGTGTACTGGCAGTATGTGTGTGTACTGACAGTACGTGTGTACTGACGGTATGTGTGTGTACTGGCAGTACGTGTGTACTGACGGTATGTGTGTGTACTGGCAGTATGTGTGTGTACTGACAGTATGTGTGTACTGGCAGTATGTGTGTGTGTACTGACAGTATGTGTGTGTGTACTGGCGGTACGTGTGTGTGTACTGACAGTATGTGTGTGTACTGACAGTATGTGTGTGTAATGGCAGTACGTGTGTGTAATGGCAGTACGTGTGTGTACTGACAGTATGTGTGTGTACTGACAGTATGTGTGTGTAATGGCAGTACGTGTGTGTAATGGCAGTACGTGTGTGTACTGGCAGTACGTGTGTGTGTACTGACAGTATGTGTGTGTACTGACAGTATGTGTGTACTGACAGTATGTGTGTGTGTACTGACAGTATGTGTGCGTACTGATAGTATGTGTGTGTACTGACAGTATGTGTGTGTACTGGCAGTACGTGTGTGTAATGGCAGTACGTGTGTGTACTGACAGTATGTGTGTGTGTACTGGCAGTATGTGTGTGTGTACTGACAGTATGTGTGTGTGTACTGACAGTATGTGTGTGTGTACTGGCAGTATGTGTGTGTAATGGCAGTACGTGTGTGTAATGGCAGTACGTGTGTGTACTGACAGTATGTGTGTGTAATGGCAGTACGTGTGTGTAATGGCAGTACGTGTGTGTGCTGACAGTATGTGTGTGTACTGACAGTATGTGTGTGCTGACAGTATGTGTGTGTAATGGCAGTACGTGTGTGTAATGGCAGTACGTGTGTGTGCTGACAGTATGTGTGTGTACTGACAGTATGTGTGTGTAATGGCAGTATGTGTGTGTAATGGCAGTACGTGTGTGTGCTGACAGTATGTGTGTGTACTGACAGTATGTGTGTGTAATGGCAGTACGTGTGTGTAATGGCAGTACGTGTGTGTACTGGCAGTACGTGTGTGTGTACTGACAGTATGTGTGTGTACTGACAGTATGTGTGTACTGACAGTATGTGTGTGTACTGGCGGTACGTGTGTGTGTACTTACAGTATGTGTGTGTGTACTGACAGTATGTGTGCGTACTGGCAGTACGTGTGTGTGTAATGGCAGTACGTGTGTGTACTGACAGTATATGTGTGTACTTACAGTATGTGTGTGTGTACTGGCGGTATGTGTGTGTGTACTGACAGTATGTGTGTGTGTACTGGCAGTATGTGTGTGTGTACTGGCAGTATGTGTGTGTGTACTGACAGTATGTGTGTGTGTACTGGCGGTATGTGTGTGTGTACTGACAGTATGTGTGTGTGTACTGACAGTATGTGTGTGTACTGGCAGTATGTGTGTGTGTACTGACAGTACGTGTGTGTGTATTGGCAGTATGTGTGTGTACTGGCAGTATGTGTGTGTACTGACAGTATGTGTGTGTGTATTGGCAGTATGTGTGTGTACTGGCAGTACGTGTGTGTACTGGCAGTACGTGTGTACTGACGGTATGTGTGTGTACTGGCAGTACGTGTGTACTTACGGTATGTGTGTGTGTACTGACAGTATGTGTGCGTACTGACAGTATGTGTGTGTGTACTGGCAGTACGTGGGCCACCTCGTTACTGACGTGGCTGTGTGATGTGTGATTGACAGGTCAGTGTGACAGGGGGATCAGAGAGGGTCCTTGGTGGGAGTTGGACACGTGGCAGAGAGGTGGGTCCTTCTTAAAGGTGCCAGGTGTGCTGGAGGAAGACAGTGACCAGACGCCGCGGCTCATCACACTCAGGTCCACCGAGCCTGTGCTGAAGGTCACGTGCGGAGGGAGCCCCGTCATCTGGTCCGAGGGTCCTCATGACCCCGCCTCTCAACAGGAAGAGGCGGGGTCAAACCACGCAGTTACAAACAACAGATGGACATCCTCTCTGAAGAACCGCTGGTTAATGCTTCTGCAGACGGTCCAGTAGGGTCTGGTCCCGTAGGGTCTGGTCCAGTAAGGTCTAGTCCAGTAGGGTCTGGTCCAGTAGGGTCTGGTCCAGTAGGGTCTGGTCCCGTAGGGTCTGGTCCCGTAGGGTCTGGTCCAGTAGGGTCTGGTCCAGTAGGGTCTGCTCCCATAGGGTCTGGTCCAGTAGGGTCTGGTCCCGTAGGGTCTGGTCCAGTAGGGTCTGCTCCCATAGGGTCTGCTCCCATAGGGTCTGGTCCAGTAGGGTCTGGTCCAGTAGGGTCTGGTCCAGTAGGGTCTGGTCCCGTAGGGTCTGGTCCAGTAAGGTCTAGTCCAGTAGGGTCTAGTCCAGTAGGGTCTGCTCCCATAGGGTCTGGTCCAGTAGGGTCTGGTCCAGTAGGGTCTGGTCCAGTAGGGTCTGGTCCCGTAGGGTCTGGTCCAGTAGGGTCTGGTCAGGGCCAGGAAAGTGTGTCTGCTGTGCTGTGAGTCAGCACACGGAGGAGACGATGACGGTTTGTTCCGGAACAGTTTGAGACGTGTTGAGCAAACAGCCTCATTTCCCCTGACCACTTGTCCAGTGAGTAACAACTTCCTCGGTGTGTGTGTGTGTGTGTGTGTGTGTGTGTGTGTGTGTGTGTGTGTGTGTGTGTGTGTGTGTGCGTGCGTGTGTGTGCGTGCGTGCGTGCGTGTGTGTGTGTGTGTGTGTGTGTGTGTGTGTGTGTGATGGATGGTGAGTCATTGCCGTGGCGGTTGGAGTGTTTGTGTGAGCACCTGGAGAAGCCATGCGGCCAGCTTAATGAAAGCGGGGGGAAGTGGGAGGCGGTGGAGGTGGAGGTGGAGGTCCGCCTCGCCTCGCCTCTCCTTGCCTCGCCTCCACGCTGACCTGCGGCCACATTCCTTCCACGCCGTGCTGGAATTTCCTCTGGAATGTGCAATTCCGTGTGTCATTCATGGGCTGCATGTGAAAAGGCCCAGTAAACAACCAAGGGCGCTGGAAGAGAGGCTTGGCCAGGCTTGGCCAGGCTTGGCCAGGCTTGGCCAGGCTTGGCCTCCGTCCGGCCGGCCGGCCGGCGCTGCGAGGACCAGAGGCGTGAGGCTGTGTCTGCACAGACAAGCACAGACAGATTAATTAAGATGTCAGCTGGGTCTGTCATTCACCCTCCTCCACCTCCACGAGCCCGAACTGCGCTCCTCGCTCCTCTCTTTGCATTTCCACCTTCGTCTGACAGCATCCGTGCGGACCGCTGACCTGGGAGTCAGAACTACAGAACTGCAGAGTGCTGATTATTATTTTCTCCTCGTGGGAGTGGAGTCACACGGGCACGGCAGAACCAGCCCGACTTCGCTCAGACACGCTCTCGTCCAAACTCCCACAGCTGCTCTCACCCCAACCGGCCCAGAAGAACCCGTAATGAGGAGGTTGAAAGCTGCTTCCTCTGCAGCGGCTTGCACAGCGGCAGATGTTCTGCCAGCTTCTCCTTTTCCACTTTGTAATTAGTGGCAAGCTGCAGTTTAACTGCAAAGCAGCACGCACGCACCAGAACAGCACCAGAACAGCAGCAGAACAGCAGCAGAACAGCACCAGAACAGCAGCAGAACAGCAGCAGAACAGCAGCAGAACAGCACCAGAACAGCAGCAGAACAGCAGCAGAACAGCACCAGAACAGCACCAGAACAGCAGCAGGACAGGTCTCTGTGATCAGACAGCCAGATGTAAAGCCCACATCTCCACCCGCCGCAGAGACAAGATTCCTCAAACAATGTCAAGCTGCGCCACTCCATGTAGCCACGCATGTCTGCTGTGTGTGTGTGTGTGTGTGTGTGCGTGTGTGTATGTATACATATATACATATATATATGTATATGTATGTGTATGTGTATGTATGTGTATGTATGTGTGTATATACATACACATATATATGTGTGTGTGTATACACACACATATATATGTATGTATGTATGTATGTATGTATGTATAATATATATACACACATATGTATGTATGTATGTATGTATGTATGTATGTATGTATGTATGTATGCATGCATGCATGTATGTATGTATGTATGTATGTATGTATATATGTATATATGTATGTATATATGTATGTATAAACTTATAAACTTTATCCTTTACTATCAAGAAGGGAGCAAACGAGTCAGGTCTGCTCCTGTGGAAGTGTATTTCTGAGCCGTTGTCGTGGTCACAGACGACTTTACATCCACGTGAGATTCTCCAAAACAAGCCCGGATCAACCCAACAGACAGAGTTCCCACACGTTCTGGAAAACCTGGAACTATATAGACCGGTTTTCCAGTCACGGGAAGTAATAATGATAATTATACTAATAATACACTTTCTGTTTCGTTGTTCTGTTCTGCTGTTGCTGCGGTGTCGAGGAGCGGGAGCTCCAGAAGAACTTTACCCTCTTGTACTTTTATAATCAGCCTCAACAAATAAAGCATCTTGAACCTTTTCAGAACGAGGTTACGAAGTGCTTCACAGAACACGATGACGCAAGAAAGACTGAGAGTAGAATAAAAAGCTCTCACAAGTAACACCGTGGAAGAAGAGCAGGAGGGGAGAAAGCAGGTCGTTACTCAGCAACAGGGACGAGTAAGAGTACCAATACAAACAGTGTCCGTAATACAAACAAATGTCAAACATTTGTAAAAGCATTCATCAAAGGAAAAGTTCTAAGATGTGGGGGCTCTAACAGCAAAAGCCCGATCCCCCTTTGTAACAGACCGAGACCTGGGACAACCCAGCAGGGCTGCAGCTGCAGGGCTTAATGGTGAGAGGGGGTACACCAGGCCCATAAAGTGGAAACGTGTAGGAGCAAGAACTGAAAATGCTCAAGAGTGAAGATCTAAAGAGTCCTCCTGGATATAACACAAAACATGACCAATCAATACATCAATCCCCCAATTAACCAAAAAGTGTCCAGGTCCTCCGTTAGTTTACAAAACTCAAATTCAAACCCGAGACAAGCTACGAGCAGGCCTGCCGTCACATGGAGAGGATCCACTGACTCATGACCCGGGCTCTTGTGTTTCCTTGTTTTCCATATTGATAGTTTTGCTGCTCCTGACAGGAAATTGAGCAGGGTAAGCACTTTCTTCCTTCTGGCCCTGTAACTGTGACCCAAAATAAAAATCTCAAAATTAAAACTTTCATCCAAACCATAAAACCACCTCTCTAATGGAAAATAAACCCACCAACACACGACAGCGAACAACTCCTGCTCTAAACAAAAAGTACATCCCTCCCCAGTGCTTGGATCCAGGTGTACCACATGTCTATGTGTAGCTTTCACCCCATGTAGAATCCTTCACTGGAGGTCACCCGTTCGTTTATTGATGGGCGCTTTGCACAGGTACCACCGCCAGCCTTTCGGTGAAGAGTGTGGACCAAAAACCTCAGCCCACCTCGATGAATTTATCCCTGCCAGAGAGCATGACACTTTAAGGCAGGTGTAATGTCCATCTTTTCTTTTTCTTTTTCCTTTTTTGCCATGGACCCCACCTCTCCCAACACTGGAGGTGCAAAGGAGAGTAAGAGCTCCTCCAGCAGCTGGAGAGGAAGTCAGAGAAGAGAACATGTACTCACATTCATCATCCCACAAGTCAGATAGAGTACAGGTTTCAGCAAAAGCTCTGGGGGCCCTGGCAGGGCTACACGGACCTCCTCCACCAATCTGCAAGCGAGTCCTCATGGACAGGATTCCTGTCCACTTTCCCAAGCTGGCTACTGATGTATGTAGAGGATGGCTCAGCTTGACAATACCAGCCTCACGCAGGCTCGACTTCAGCCTGGGTTATGTCCAGCTCCGAGCCTTTGTCCAGGGGGTTGAAGAGCAGAGGCTCCTCAAAAAGCTACAGAGTTGGTTTGGGTTCCCACTGGGCTCTGAATATCCCCCAGGACTGCAGCAGCCACTGGTAAAGAGGTGTTGTTGTGGTCATGTCTGTTTGGGGCTGTAAAAGGAATAGGTGCTTGTCATTGGGCAGCATGGTGGCCCAGTGGTTAACACTGTTGCCTCACAGCAAGAAGGTCCTGGGTTCGAACCCCAGGCCATCCCAGGTCCTTTCTGTGTGGAGTTTGTATGTTCTCCCAGTGTCTGTGTGGGTTTCCACTTGGTGCTGCGGTTTCCTCCCACCATCAAAAAGACATGCATGGGTTAGTACACCTGCCTGTGCCCCTGACCAAGGCAATAGGGGAAAAGAGCTGGAGTTGGTTCCTGGGCGCTGCACTGCAGCGGCCCACCGCTCCTAGCATAGGATGGATTAAAAACAAAGGTCACATTTCGTTTTATGTATGTACATCCATACATACAATGTATGTTTTATGTATGGTGGTGGTGGTTCTTCTTCTTCTTCTTCTTCTTCGCCAAGTTGGCCAGCCTTCTGCCTTCCTTAACAGTAGCTTGGCTGTGTCTGACCAGATGGTTCTGCAGCAGTATAGCAGTTTCTGTGCAGCCTGAAACCAGGAAACTTTTATTCTGGCTGCAATATAAATGAGCCCCTGTCCTCTTTCCTGCACCGGTAGAAAGTGTGCAGGTGCTTTAAGACAGCGTGGTCCCGACCACAACAAATCCACAATGGTCTTTTGAACTTGTTCTATTAGGCCCCTTGGTGGAGGTGAGACATTTAGTCAGTGCCAAAGGGTCGAGGAAACGAAGTTGTTAGCAACCAGAACTCTTCCCTTTTATGATAACTGGGGTGGCAACCATTTCCATGATGACAGCCAGGCAAACACCTTTTCCACTGTCCCCTCCCAATTCTTTTTCTTTGTATTCGTCATTGCCTTAAAAAATCCCTGTTATCATTTCATTTCTTCATCAAAGCCCACCCACCAGGCTGGGAGCTGCTCCCTCCCTCCTTTGTCTCACCTGTAAGGCCTCACTCTTGTCCCAGTTGACTTTGGTTGAGGAGGCCTTCTTGTATAGTGGCAGGCTATCTAGTAAAACCCTTACATCATGCTGCGTTGTGATGAAGATGTTGACCTCATCTGCCGAGGCTGACACCACTAATGGTGGGTTCTGTTTAATACCAGGTAAAGTAAGTCCATGTAATTGATTTCTTACTCTGCTGAGAAGTGGTGCAATGAATATAGCTGCCCTTAGATAGGACAGCCCTGTCTAACCCCCTCATAACCGGAAGTAGTCTACTTAATCCACCACCCACTTTAACCAAACAAGAAGCATTGTGATACAGAAACCCTGCCAGTGACAAAAACCCCTCACCAAAACCAAAAGCTCCAAGTGTAGAAAATAAAAATACAACAACGATCAAACTTGTGAAAAGCTTTCTCTTGATCCAGTGAAAAAAATCCACATTGACACTGTAGATATTGCACAAATCAAAACATCTCTCATTAATACATGGGCACAGTGGCCCAGTGGACACTGCTGCCTCACAGCAAGAAGGCCCTGGGTTCGAACTCCGGGCCGTCCCGGGTCCTTTCTGTGTGGAGTTTGCAACTTCTCCCTGTGTCTGCATGGGTTTCCTCTGGGTGCGCCGGTTTCCTCCCACCATAAAAAAAGAAAAGAAAAAGACATGCATGTTAAGGTTAATACTCCTGCCTGTGCCCCTGACCAAGGGGCATTAATTTCAGCAAAGCAGGCAATAATTTCTAAAGTTATAAGCAAGTCTTACCTCTGGAACAAGCCCGCCTTGACTGTGGGCTGAATCAGCAGCAGGTTGTGTTTCTGTCCCACAGCTGGGCACACTGCCTGTAACAGGGGAAGTAGAGGCGATTTGTTCTTCAGTCTGCGGTGACAGAGCAAAAATAACTGTGACTAGCTGTCATACCTGTGATCCTTCTCAGTACTAAGTAGCAGACACAACATGGAATTTTGCATGCTGTGCATTCCATGTATCTGCTGTTAGCCAGAAAGAGCTGACCTCGCTTCTCTGGGGGTTCTCCATCACCATTGCCAACATCGCTCCCATAAAGCGTGGGCGCAGCAGACAGCTGTTTAAGACGGCTGTTTTAAGCTTTTCCATCACACGGCCCCGGGGCTTCAAACAGATGCATTTAGTGGTACATTTTCTTTGGATTATTGCATTGTTTACATTTTACTGTAGATATGAGGAGATGGAGCCTTGAAAATACAAATATGAGATCGCAAAATCTATGATAGCATGGCAATTGAAAACTCACAACGTGATTTGAGTTGGCATTAAGGGTCTCGTTGGATTGGAGGGTTTGTGTCACTTCCTCGGACGCGTGCTGGTTTTGTTTGGAGGAGTTTGCTGCTGTTTTTCTGGAATATGACACTCGTCTATTCTGAGCACAGCTTCTGTGAAAGTTGGCTCATGGGCTTCACTACTTCTGCCATACAGTAATACACATCACTATCCAAACCAACAGAAAGCCCTTCTGACATGAGGATGATGGAGGACATCTGATCGCTCAGGACAAACTCCGAGTTTCTATTTGAGTCTCCATCCATCCATCCATTATCCAGGCCGCTTATCCCAATCGGCATCACGGCATGCTGGAGCCTATCCCAGCAGTCATTGGGTGACAGGCGGGGAGACACCCTGGATAGGCCGCCAGGCCCTCACAGGGTCCACACACACACACACACACACACTCACACACACACACACACACACACACACACACACACACACACACACACACACACACACACACACACACATTCACACATAGGGACAACTTAGTACAGCTGATTCATCTGACCTACATGTGGGAGGAAACCGGAGCACCCGGAGGAAACCCACGCAGACACGGGGAGAACTTGCAAACTCCACACAGAGGACGACCCGGGACCACCCCCAAGGTTGGACTACCCCGGGGCTCGAACCCAGGACCTTCTTGCTGTGAGGCGACTGCGCTAACCGCGGTGCCACCGTGCAGTTTATAGGCTGAATATGAAGCTGCCAGGGAAGAGGGAAAGAGGAAGGCCAAAGAGGAAGTGGTGAGGGAGGACATGCAGGTGGCTGGTGTGACAGAGGAAGATGCAGAGGACAGGAAGAGATGGAAACGGATGAACCGCTGTGGCGCCCCCTAACGGGAGCAGCAGAAAGTGGTAGTAGTAGTAGTACTAGTAGTAGTAGTGGTAGTGGTGGTGGTAGTTTTTCAGATTATAGCGGTTCTGTTCAAAATTGCATCGGCCACTGTCTTTTATGCAACAAAATACGTTTTCATTCAGCCCTCATGATGATGCATTCAGTCACTTATTTTCTGTTTAATTGTTGTAAATGAGGCAAATAGAATGCAAGTCGGTAGGGTGAAAACGAAGAAGAAGAGAAAGGAGAAGGAGAAGAAGAAGAAGGTGAAAAGGAGAAGAGGAAACAGAAGGTGAAAAGGAGAAGCAGAAGTAGTAGTAGTAGTGGTGGTGGTGGTGTTTGTCTGAACTATGGTTGTCTGTCCTCCAGATAATGGACATTTAACTGCAGCCATGCAGATAAGAGTGTTTGTACGTTTGGTATGTGGCTGTTTTGGTGCCGGGCGGCGTTTGGAAAGGCAGCCAGACAGCAGGCATAACTGTGCGGGAAGGCCGAGTCTGCGGGTCCAAGTCCACCAGTCAACTGTGTGTGTGTGTGTGTGTGTGTGTGTGTGTGTGTGTGTGTGTGTGTGTGTGTGTGTGTGTGTGTGTGTGTGTGTGTGTGTGTGTGTGTGTGTGTTTTCGGGGGTGTTGTGGCTGCTTATCAGGGCAGAGGGTTCCTTCCGGGTTTTCTTCAGTCCGGTGGGTAATTACTGTGGTTGGCCTGTGTAATGTCGAATTCCAGATTCCCAACACTCCCAGTGCTTCCTTATATTTCAGCTTCCCATTGTGTTCACAGACGTCATGTCACCCGAACACACTTCTGTCATGCCCACTCTGTGTGCTAGCGCCACACTCAGCTACTTAGCTTATAACTATATCCTATAAATATATCTTATACATATATCCTATAACTATGTCCTATAACTATATCCTATAAATATATCTTATACATATATCTTATAACTATATCCTATAACTATATCTTATACATATATCTTATAACTATATCCTATAACTATATCTTACACATATATCCTATAACTATATCCTATACCTATATCTTATGAATATATCCTATAACTATATCCTATAAATATATCCTATAACTATATCTTATAAATATATGCTATAACTATATGCTATAACGATATCCTATACATATATCCTATAACTATATCTTACACATATATCCTATAACTATATCCTATAACTATATCTTATGAATATATCCTATAACTATATCCTATAAATATATCTTACACATACGTATATCCTATAACTATATCCTATAGCTATATCTTACACATATATCCTATAACTATATCCTATAAATATATCCTATAACTATATCTTACACATATATCCTATAACTATATCCTATAACTATATCTTATAAATATATGCTATAACTATATCCTATAACTATATCCTATACATATATCCTATAACTATATCTTACACATATATCCTATAACTATATCTTATGAATATATCGATTAACTATATCCTATAACTATATCTTACACATATATCCTATAACTATATCTTATGAATATATCGATTAACTATATCCTATAACTATATCTTACACATATATCCCATAACTATATCCTATAACTATATCTTACACATATATCCTATAACTATATCTTATGAATATATCGATTAACTATATCCTATAACTATATCTTACACATATATCCTATAACTATATCCTATAACTATATCTTACACATATATCCTATAACTATATCCTATAACTATATCTTACACATATATCCTATAACTATATCCTATAAATATATCCTATAACTATATCCTATAAATATATCTTATACATATATCCTATAAATATATCCTATAACTATATCTTAAACATATATCCTATAACTATATCCTATAAATATATCCTATAACTATATCTTATGAATATATCCTATAAATATATCCTATAACTATATCTTATGAATATATCCTATAACTATATCTTACACATATATCCTATAACTATATCCTATAACTATATCTTACACATATATCCTATAACTATATCCTATAAATATATCTTATACATATATCCTATAAATATATCCTATAACTATATCTTAAACATATATCCTATAACTATATCCTATAAATATATCCTATAACTATATCCTATGAATATATCCTATAACTATACCCTATAAATATATCCTATAACTATGTCTTATACATATATCTTATAAATATATCTTATACATATATCCTATAACTATATCTTATAAATATATGCTATAACTATATCTTATACATATATCCTATAACTATATCCTATAACTATATCTTACACATATATCCTATAACTATGTCCTATAACTATATCCTATAAATATATCTTATACATATATCCTATAACTATATCCTATAACTATATCTTACACATATATCCTATAACTATATCCTATAAATATATCTTATGAATATATCCTATAACTATATCCTATAAAAATATCCTATAACTATATCCTATAACTATATCTTATAAATATATGCTATAACTATATCCTATAACTATATACTATACATATATCCTATAACTATATCTTACACATATATCCTATAACTATATCCTATAACTATATCTTATGAATATATCCTATAACTATATCCTATAAATATATCTTACACATATATCCTATAACTATATCATATAGCTATATCTTACACATATATCCTATAACTATATCCTATAAATATATCCTATAACTATATCCTACACATATATCCTATAACTATATCCTATAACTATATCTTATAAATATACGCTATAACTATATCCTATAACTATATCCTATACATATATCCTATAACTATATCTTACACATATATCCTATAACTATATCTTATGAATATATCGATTAACTATATCCTATAACTATATCTTACACATATATCCTATAACTATATCTTATGAATATATCGATTAACTATATCCTATAACTATATCTTACACATATATCCTATAACTATATCCTATAACTATATCTTACACATATATCCTATAACTATATCCTATAAATATATCCTATAACTATATCTTACACATATATCCTATAACTATATCCTATAACTATATCTTACACATATATCCTATAACTATATCCTATAAATATATCCTATAACTATATCCTATAAATATATCTTATACATATATCCTATAAATATATCCTATAACTATATCTTAAACATATATCCTATAACTATATCCTATAAATATATCCTATAACTATATTTTATGAATATGTCCTATAAATATATCCTATAACTATATCTTATGAATATATCCTATAACTATATCTTACACATATATCCTATAAATATATCCTATAACTATATCCTATAACTATATCTTACACATATATCCTATAACTATATCCTATAACTATATCTTATAAATATATGCTATAACTACATCCTATAACTATATCCTATACATATATCCTATAACTGTGTCTTACACATATATCCTATAACTATATCTTATGAATATATCGATTAACCATATCCTATAACTATATCCTATAACTATATCCTATAACTATATCTTACACATATATCCTATAACTATATCCTATAACTATATCTTACACATATATCCTATAACTATTTCCTATAACTATATCTTATAAATATATCCTATAACTATATCTTACACATATATCCTATAACTATATCCTATAGCTATATCCTATAAATATATCTTATACATATATCCTATAAATATATCCTATAACTATATCTTAAACATATATCCTATAACTATATCCTATAAATATATCCTATAACTATATCTTATGAATATATCCTATAACTATATCCTATAAATATATCATATAACTATGTCTTATACATATATCTTATAAATATATCTAATACATATATCCTATAACTATATCTTATAAATATATGCTATAACTATATCTTATACATATATCCTGTAACTATATCTTATAAATATATGCTATAACTATATCCTATAACTATATCTTATACATATATCCTATAACTATATCTTATAAATATATGCTATAACTATATCTTATACATATATCCTATAACTATATCTTATAAATATATGCTATAACTATGTCTTATACATATATCCTATAACTATATCTTATAACGATCTTATAACTATATCTTATAAATATATCCTATAACTATGTCTTATACATATATCTTATAAATATATCTTATACATATATCCTATAACTATATCTTATAAATATATGCTATAACTATATCTTATACATATATCCTGTAACTATATCTTATAAATATATGCTATAACTATATCCTATAACTATATCTTATACATATATCCTATAACTATATCTTATAAATATATGCTATAACTATATCTTATACATATATCCTATAACTATATCTTATAAATATATGCTATAACTATGTCTTATACATATATCCTATAACTATATCTTATAACGATCTTATAACTATATCTTATAAATATATCCTATAACTATATCTTATATCTTACAATATATCTTATAAATATATCTTATAACTATACCTTATAAAAATATGTTATAACTATATCTTATAAATATATCTTATAACTATCTTATAAAAATATGTTATAACTATATCTTATAAATATGTCTTATAACTATATCTATAACTATATCTTATTAAAATGTTATAACTATATCTTATAACTATATTCTATAACTGTATCTTATTAAAATATGTTATAACTATATCTTATAAATATGTCTTATAACTATATTCTATAACTGTATCTTATTAAAATATGTTATAACTATATCTTATAAATATGTGGTATAACATGTGCCAGTCTTCTGACGTGTTTCTGGTAGTCACGTGACCTCACGTCACTTCCGGCTCTGATGTGACCAGGCTGGATCAAGTCTGTCTGCTGTTCCCACCGCAGCCTGAAGGCCGTGAGCTACCACACTGTTTTCTTTAATTACTATTTTCTGATAACAATAATGTGTGTGTGTCTGTGTGTGTGTGTGTGTGTGTCTGTCTGTGTGTGTGTGTGTCTGTCTGTCTGTGTTTGTGTGTGTGTGGGTGTGTGGGTGTGTGTGTCTGTGTGGGTGGGTGTTTGTGGGTGTGTGGGTGTGTGTGTCTGTGTGTGTCTGTGTGGGTGGGTGTGTGTGGGTGCAGACACGTGTACACCCCCACTTAAGTGTGAGCATGTGCAATCATGTCTGTGTGTGTGTGTGTGTGTGTGTGTGTGTGTGTGTGTGTGTGTGTGTGTGTGTGTGTGTGTTGACGTTATTCTCCAGCAGCCAGGTGTGACAGGGTAACAGGTACATATTTCACATCCCTCACATTCCTCCTGTCTTTCTGGAAGCAGATAGAAGCTGTTAGTCTCTCAGACACACTGCCAAGTACACACATCACATACAGTTAAGACACATAACACACACATCACATACAGTTAACACACATAACACACACATCACATACAGTTAACACACATAACACACACATCACATACAGTTAACACACATAACACACACATCACATACAGTTAACACACATAACACACACATCACATACAGTTAACACACATAACACACATAACACACATAACACACACATCACATACAGTTAACACACATAACACACACATCACATACAGTTAACACACATAACACATACAGTTAACACACATAACACACACATCACATACAGTTAACACACATAACACACACATCACATACAGTTAACACACATAACACACATAACACACATAACACACACATCACATACAGTTAACACACATAACACATACAGTTAACACACATCACATACAGTTAACACACATAACACACACATGACACACACATCGGACAGCGTTAAGTAGAGAATCGTGCATGGAGGCTGGATGGGTGTGCTGGCCTACTCACACCGTGGTCTGGGGTTTAGGCGTTCCACATGGCGGTCTGGGGTTTAGACGTTCCACATGGCGGTCTGGGGTTTAGACGTTCCACGTGGCGGTCTGGGGTTTAGACGTTCCACATGGCGGTCTGGGGTTTAGACGTTCCACATGGCGGTCTGGGGTTTAGGCGTTCCACATGGCGGTCTGGGGTTTAGACGTTCCACGTGGCGGTCTGGGGTTTAGACGTTCCACATGGCGGTCTGGGGTTTAGACGTTCCACATGGCGGTCTGGGGTTTAGACGTTCCACCGTTCCACATGGCGGTCTGGGGTTTAGACGCTCCACATGGCGGTCTGGGGTTTAGACGCTCCACATGGCGGTCTGGGGTTTAGACGTTCCACATGGCGGTCTGGGGTTTAGACGTTCCACATGGCGGTCTGGGGTTTAGACGTTCAACATGGCGGTCTGGGGTTTAGACGTTCCACATGGCGGTCTGGGGTTTAGACGTTCCACATGGCGGTCTGGGGTTTAGACGTTCCACATGGCGGTCTGGGGTTTAGACGTTCCACATGGCGGTCTGGGGTTTAGACGTTCCACATGGCGGTCTGGGGTTTAGACGTTCAACATGGCGGTCTGGGGTTTAGACGTTCCACATGGAGGTCTGGGGTTTAGACGTTCCACATGGCGGTCTGGGGTTTAG
>NC_079214.1:2950451-2975451 GCF_029633865.1 Lampris incognitus | reverse complement strand
GGTGGTAGATGGTTTACCAGACATCATGGTCACTGGTGGTAGATGGTTTACTAGACATCATGGTCACTGGTGGTAGATGGTTTACCAGACATCATGGTCTCTGGTGGTAGATGATTTAGTGCACATCATGGTCACTGGTGGTAGATGGTTTACTAGTCATCATGGTCACTGGTGGTAGATGGTTTACTAGACGTCATGGTCACTGGTGGTAGATGGTTTACCAGACCTCATGGTCACTGCTGGTAGATGGTTTACTAGACATCATGGTCACTGCTGGTAGATGGTTTACTAGACATCATGGTCACTGCTGGTAGATGGTTTACTAGACATCATGGTCACTGGTGGTAGATGGTTTACTAGTCATCATGGTCACTGGTGGTAGATGGTTTACTAGACGTCATGGTCACTGGTGGTAGATGGTTTACCAGACCTCATGGTCACTGCTGGTAGATGGTTTACTAGACATCATGGTCACTGCTGGTAGATGGTTTACTAGACATCATGGTCACTGCTGGTAGATGGTTTACTAGACATCATGGTCACTGCTGGTAGATGGTTTACTAGACGTCATGGTCACTGCTGGTAGATGGTTTACCAGACATCATGGTCACTGCTGGTAGATGGTTTACTAGACATCATGGTCACTGGTGGTAGATGGTTTACCAGACCTCATGGTCACTGCTGGTAGATGGTTTACTAGACATCATGGTCTCTGGTGGTAGATGGTTTACTAGACATCATGGTCACTGGTGGTAGATGGTTTACCAGACCTCATGGTCACTGCTGGTAGATGGTTTACTAGACATCATGGTCTCTGGTGGTAGATGGTTTACTAGACATGATGGTCACTGGTGGTAGATGCTTTACTAGACATCCTGGTCACTGGTGGTAGATGTTTTACTAGACATCATGGTGACTGGTGGTAGATGGTTTACTAGACGTCATGGTCACTGGTGGTAGATGGTTTACCAGACATCATGGTCTCTGGTGGTAGATGATTTAGTACACATCATGGTCACTGGTGGTAGATGGTTTACTAGTCATCATGGTCACTGGTGGTAGATGGTTTACTAGACGTCATGGTCACTGGTGGTAGATGGTTTACTAGTCATCATGGTCACTGGTGGTAGATGGTTTACTAGACGTCATGGTCACTGGTGGTAGATGGTTTACTAGACATCATGGTCACTGGTGGTAGATGGTTTACCAGACATCATGGTCACTGCTGGTAGATGGTTTAGTAGACATCATGGTCACTGCTGGTAGATGGTTTACCAGACCTCATGGTCACTGCTGGTAGATGGTTTACTACACATTATGGTCACTGGTGGTAGATGGTTTACTAGACGTCTTGGTCACTGATGGCAGATGGTTTACTAGACGTCATGGTCACTGGTGGTAGATGGTTTACCAGACATCATGGTCACTGCTGGTAGATGGTTTACTAGACATCATGAACACTGCTGGTAGATGGTTTACTAGACATCATGGTCTCTGGTGGTAGATGGTTTACTAGACATCATGGTCACTGGTGGTAGATGATTTACTAGACATCATGGTCACTGCTGGTAGATGGTTTACTAGACATCATGGTCACTGGTGGCAGATGGTTTACTAGACGTCATGGTCACTGGTGGTAGATGGTTTACTAGACATAATGGTCACTGCTGGTAGATGGTTTAGTAGACATCATGGTCTCTGGTGGTAGATGGTTTACTAGACATCATGAACACTGCTGGTAGATGGTTTACTAGACGTCATGGTCTCTGGTGGTAGATGGTTTACTAGACATCATGGTCTCTGGCGGTAGATGGTTTACTAGACATCATGGTCACTGGTGGTAGATGGTTTACTAGACATCATGGTCACTGGTGGTAGATGGTTTACTAGACATCCTGGTCACTGGTGGTAGATGATTTACCAGACCTCATGGTCACTGCTGGTAGATGGTTTACTAGACATCCTGGTCTCTGGTGGTAGATGATTTACTAGACGTCATGGTGACTGCTGGTAGATGGTTTACAAGACATAATGGTCTCTGGTGGTAGAAGGTTCACTAGACGTCATGGTCACTGGTGGTAGATGGTTTACCAGACATTATGGTCTCTGGTGGTAGATGGTTTAGTGCACATCATGGTCACTGGTGGTAGATGGTTTACTAGTCATCATGGTCACTGCTGGTAGATGGTTTACTAGACATCATGGTCTCTGGTGGTAGATGGTTTACTAGACATCATGGTCACTGGTGGTAGATGGTTTACTAGACATCATGGTCTCTGGTGGTAGATGGTTTACTAGACATCATGGTCACTGCTGGTAGATGGTTTACTAGACATCATGGTCTCTGGTGGTAGATGGTTTACTAGACATCATGGTCACTGGTGGTAGATGGTTTACTAGACATCATGGTCACTGGTGGTAGATGGTTTACTAGACATCATGGTCTCTGGTGGTAGATGGTTTACTAGACATCATGGTCACTGGTGGTAGATGGTTTACCAGACATCATGGTCACTGGTGGTAGATGGTTTACTAGACATCATGGTCACTGGTGGTAGATGGTTTACCAGACATCATGGTCTCTGGTGGTAGATGATTTAGTGCACATCATGGTCACTGGTGGTAGATGGTTTACTAGTCATCATGGTCACTGGTGGTAGATGGTTTACTAGACGTCATGGTCACTGGTGGTAGATGGTTTACCAGACCTCATGGTCACTGCTGGTAGATGGTTTACTAGACATCATGGTCACTGCTGGTAGATGGTTTACTAGACATCATGGTCACTGCTGGTAGATGGTTTACCAGACATCATGGTCACTGCTGGTAGATGGTTTACTAGACATCATGGTCACTGGTGGTAGATGGTTTACCAGACCTCATGGTCACTGCTGGTAGATGGTTTACTAGACATCATGGTCTCTGGTGGTAGATGGTTTACTAGACATCATGGTCACTGGTGGTAGATGGTTTACCAGACCTCATGGTCACTGCTGGTAGATGGTTTACTAGACATCATGGTCTCTGGTGGTAGATGGTTTACTAGACATGATGGTCACTGGTGGTAGATGCTTTACTAGACATCCTGGTCACTGGTGGTAGATGTTTTACTAGACATCATGGTGACTGGTGGTAGATGGTTTACTAGACGTCATGGTCACTGGTGGTAGATGGTTTACCAGACATCATGGTCTCTGGTGGTAGATGATTTAGTACACATCATGGTCACTGGTGGTAGATGGTTTACTAGTCATCATGGTCACTGGTGGTAGATGGTTTACTAGACGTCATGGTCACTGGTGGTAGATGGTTTACTAGTCATCATGGTCACTGGTGGTAGATGGTTTACTAGACGTCATGGTCACTGGTGGTAGATGGTTTACTAGACATCATGGTCACTGGTGGTAGATGGTTTACCAGACATCATGGTCACTGCTGGTAGATGGTTTAGTAGACATCATGGTCACTGCTGGTAGATGGTTTACCAGACCTCATGGTCACTGCTGGTAGATGGTTTACTACACATTATGGTCACTGGTGGTAGATGGTTTACTAGACGTCATGGTCACTGATGGCAGATGGTTTACTAGACGTCATGGTCACTGGTGGTAGATGGTTTACCAGACATCATGGTCACTGCTGGTAGATGGTTTACTAGACATCATGAACACTGCTGGTAGATGGTTTACTAGACATCATGGTCTCTGGTGGTAGATGGTTTACTAGACATCATGGTCACTGGTGGTAGATGATTTACTAGACATCATGGTCACTGCTGGTAGATGGTTTACTAGACATCATGGTCACTGGTGGCAGATGGTTTACTAGACGTCATGGTCACTGGTGGTAGATGGTTTACTAGACATAATGGTCACTGCTGGTAGATGGTTTAGTAGACATCATGGTCTCTGGTGGTAGATGGTTTACTAGACATCATGAACACTGCTGGTAGATGGTTTACTAGACGTCATGGTCTCTGGTGGTAGATGGTTTACTAGACATCATGGTCTCTGGCGGTAGATGGTTTACTAGACATCATGGTCACTGGTGGTAGATGGTTTACTAGACATCATGGTCACTGGTGGTAGATGGTTTACTAGACATCATGGTCTCTGGTGGTAGATGGTTTACTAGACATCATGGTCACTGCTGGTAGATGGTTTACCAGACATCATGGTCACTGGTGGTAGATGGTTTACTAGACATCATGGTCACTGGTGGTAGATGGTTTACCAGACATCATGGTCTCTGGTGGTAGATGGTTTACTAGACATCATGGTCACTGCTGGTAGATGGTTTACTAGACATCATGGTCTCTGGTGGTAGATGGTTTACTAGACATCATGGTCACTGCTGGTAGATGGTTTACTAGACATCATGGTCTCTGGTGGTAGATGGTTTACTAGACATCATGGTCACTGGTGGTAGATGGTTTACTAGACATCATGGTCACTGGTGGTAGATGGTTTACCAGACATCATGGTCACTGCTGGTAGATGGTTTACCAGACCTCATGGTCACTGCTGGTAGATGGTTTACTAGACATCATGGTCTCTGGTGGTAGATGGTTTACTAGACGTCATGGTCTCTGGTGGTAGATGGTTTACCAGACATCATGGTCACTGGTGGTAGATGATTTACTAGACATGATGGTCACTGGTGGTAGATGGTTTACTAGACGTCATGGTCTCTGGTGGTAGATGGTTTACTAGACATCATGGTCTCTGGTGGTAGATGGTTTACTAGACATAATGGTCACTGCTGGTAGATGGTTTACTAGACATGATGGTCACTGGTGGTAGATGGTTTACCAGACATCATGGTCTCTGATGGTAGATGGTTTACTAGACATCATGGTCTCTGGTGGTAGATGGTTTACTAGACATCATGGTCTCTGGTGGTAGATGGTTTACTAGACATCATGGTCTCTGATGGTAGATGGTTTACCAGACATCATGGTCACTGGTGGTAGATGGTTTACTAGACATCATGGTCTCTGGTGGTAGATGGTTTACTAGACATCATGGTCTCTGGTGGTAGATGGTTTACTAGACATCATGGTCTCTGGTGGTAGATGGTTTACTAGACATCATGGTCACTGCTGGTAGATGGTTTACTAGACATCATGGTCACTGCTGGTAGATGGTTTACTAGACATGATGGTCACTGGTGGTAGATGATTGAGTTTTCATTTAAATCACACAGTTCACTGTTGAAATACTAAAATAGAAAAAGGGGGTATGACCAGAAAAGTCTTTTAACTGCTGCCTACTCCTTTCCAACTGCCGTGATTTGAAACAAATGTTTGATGATGATATCGCTCGCTTGTTTTGATTTTTTTTCGCTTTTGTTTTCTTTTATTATACATTTTATTTTTATTTTTTTTAATGTTTGAAATAAAAAGGATCTATCTAAAAGGACCGGTGAGGATTTATTTGGTAATTCGCTCTCAATAACTCATCAAAGAAACTACAACAGTCCTAACTTCTGGTTTAATTTAACCTCTGATTTAATTTAACCTCTGATTTAATTTAACTTCTGGTTTAATTTAACTTCTGGTTTAATTTAAACTCTGATTTAATTTAACTTCTAGTTTAATTTAACTTCTGAATTAGTTTAACTTGTGATTTGATTTAACTTGTGATTCATGTTGGGGTGATGCTTGTCCTCCACATCATGCAGGATTGATTCTCTTACTTAGATGAACACTATGGTTTCAAGTTGTGTGGCTGATTGTCTCAGGTTAATGATAATACTGTGAGGAGATAAAAAAAGACAGTTGTCCCGAGTCACATGTGTAGGCTTCCTGTCCACCTGATGACATCAGAACGTTTTTTCTATTCTTGCCTCCTCAGAGCGGCATGGCGGCGGTGTGATACCGGCTGGCAGAGAGACGGGAGGCGAACAGGAGCCTCAGAAAGCCAGAGCTGTCTCTTCTATCAACCGGGGCTTCACAAGATGGGACAGACGGAGGAGGAGAGGGACGATGTGGGCAAACTGTTCGAGAACTTTGTCCAGGCATCCAGCTGTAAAGGCTCGCTGCAGGCCTTCAACCTGCTGTGCAGAAAGCTGCAGCTGGATCCACTGGACCACCAAACCTTCTACAGCCATCTGAAGACCAAAGTCACCACATGGAAGGCCAAAGCTCTGTGGAGTAAACTGGACACGAGGATCGCCCATAAAGAGTACAGGAAAGGACAAGCCTGTCCGGGGACCAAGGTAAGACGAACCACACGTATTCCTGCATGTATCCTCTGTAATCAGAAGACCATGAAAATCCAGGACTCATGAAGGACAGGGGGAAAGTGCTCCTCAAACCAATTTCTACACATTTTTCTGGACATTATAAATGATCGCCACTCACGTTCCAGTACTCTCAACATGACGCACAAATACACAAACTGTCCCTAAAGACTTGTCTGTCCGAAAAGCTGATCTGACATCCACTCCCAATTTTAATCTTATTAAAAGAAGTTTTCTCCAGTGTAAAAGCACAAACCAGACTTGTAGTTCTGCAGTATTAACTCAGTCTGTAGTCCACATGTTGAAGAACTCGGCTCTGGTCTTAGACGTCACAGTATCATGACTCAGACTTGACTTGGTCTCAGAAGGTGAGGATTCATAAGCACTATTCAATACCGGTTGAGTTGAAGGTTTAAATTTATTTACTTTTTTATCATTGAAGGGAATATCAAACTTCCCCTGAGGAGAAAAATAAAGTACAATGAAAGTACAATCTAATCTAATCTAATCTAATCTAATCTAATCTAATCTAATCTAATCTAATCTAATCTAATCTAATCTAATCTAATCTCATCCGTCTGTTCTTATTAAACCATGTCTCTGAAACACTGGGACGCTGGGATCCGAAGCATTCCTTCCTTTTCCTCCCTCTGTGTCATCTGTGATGCCACATTATAGTTCTGTTTAGTTTTTATTTGTGTTTTTTATTTTTTGTATTTTGTGCATTTGACACCAACTGCATGTCTGTCCATCCTGGAAGAGGCTCTTCATCTGTTGCTCCTCCTGAGGTTTCTCCCATTTTTTTTCCTGATAAGGTTTTCCTCATTCGGATCAACGTTCCCAGTATAGATGGTGCCATATGTCACGTACTGTGGTACTATGCTGTTGTTGTACATTGTAATAATAATGGTAATAATAATAATCCTCACATCTATACAGCGCTTTATCTAGACACCCAAAGTGCTTCACATTGAAGGGGGTAACTCATTTCAACCACCACCAATGTGTAGCACCACCTGGGTGACACGGGTGATGTGTGGTGAGCGTTCTGCCGTGCATCACCCGGGTGGTGCACGGCAGAACGCTCACCACACATCAGCTTGAGGTGGAGAGGAGGAGTCATTGAGCCAGTTACATGGGGGATGATTAGGTGGCCAGATGGAGAGAGCCAGGTTGGGGATTTTGCCAGGACACCGGGGGTGGGGACCTGATTGTACTGACTGTAAAGTTCTTGGGGACTACCTTGGGATTTTGGGCTGGACAAATAAACGTTACTTAAATTGACCTCCTTGGCAGAGGAATGAAAAGGTCTGGATATATATTGTAATGTAGTGAAATAATTGCTTTGCTGCAATAGTAGACTGCTGCAAGACCTGATCTGGACTCTGGTGGTCTTGACTTCAATACTGTTGGTTCTTGCATGGAGCCTAATTGGATCAAAGCGTGAAAAACGTCATTTAATCCAGTAAAACCAACAACTAGTCAGCGCCATGGTGGCCATGGCTGCATTTTATCTCGCAGTTTTCAGCTGCAGCAGCCAGCCAGAGCTGCTAACCCGCCTGAGCAGTTAAAATAGCAACATTAACGTCTCCTTGAGCTGTGACTGGAGGGTAAATCTCTCATATATCTTGTTGGTTTAAGTGAGCTGGTGGGTAGTGGTGTTTGTAAGTGAGCTGGCGGGTGGTGGTGTTTTCAGGAGTGGAGCTGCTTAGACAGTCAGCGCTTTGTGTCTCCCGCAGCTGTCGAGATGCGTCATGGCAGCATCAGTCCGCCGAAGCCAGTCCAGACACGGCCAGCCGCACGGGCCTGCAGACAGCTGCTGCGCCTCGAAGCCAGGCAGCACCCGTCATCATCCCTTTTTTGGGTTTTATTGAGAGGAGAGAGAGACGAGAGGAGGGGGAACAGACAGCATCAGTCAACAACAGTGATTATTTCAGTTTATTTGGTGGGACAGCTCGGTACAAACTTCTCCTCAAAGGCTGGAAACGAGCCCAGATCTTTATGGAAGTGTGTTTTTAATGCCTCAGAGTCAGCTCCATTTTTACAGGCTTTGTCTGAACCATGCCACACCAAAGTGGAAGTTAAGCTGTTGCAGGTCCGCGATGCCCCCCCCCCCCCCCACTGCGACAGCATTTTCATTCTGGTCGGCTTTTATCACTCTGACATGCTGCTGGAAAGGGTTTGCAGTTATACAGTAATACTCTGCAGCAGAGTACTGAAGCAGATGTGCGGGCTGTGGATTATGTGTATTATGCATTTAAACACTCGGTTACTGGAAACTTTACGAGGCAGTTCCTAAAAGATAGTCTTTTGTACAGTCGGTTTGAAGAAGGAGGATGAGAAGTATTTCTTGGTTTCCACACATGCTCAGAATATGGGCTCCGTGGCCTTTCCCATTAATTACATTTTGGACCATCTGCCAGTTGTTGGTAACACTTTACAATAAGGCACAAAATGTGTTGTGTAGTTACCGGCTGGGGCGTAGGCACACAGCCCGGTGTGGGTGGGCACAGAGAAGGTCAGGTGGGCCCAGTCTGTCCAAGACCAGCCATACTTCATAGCTTCTGAAACGCACGTTTTTTGTTTTTTTGTTTGGATTTTCCCCCTTTTTCTCCCCAGTTGTATTTTGCCAATTACCCCACCCTTCTGAGCCGTCCCGGTCTCTGCTCCACCCCCTCTGCTGATCCAGGGAGGGCTGCAGACTACCACATGCCTCCTCCCATACATGTGGAGTCACCAGCCGCTTCCTTTCAGCTGACAGTGAGGAGTTTCACCAGGGGGACGTAGCACGTGGGAGGATCACACTATTCCCCCCAGCCCCCCCCCCCACGGACAGGCGCCCCGACCAACCAGTGGAGGCGCTAGTGCAGCGACCAGGACACATACCCACATCCGGCTTCTCACTCACAGACACGGCCAGTTGTGTCTGTAGGGACGCCCGCCGAAGCCGGAGGCAACACGGGGATTTGAGCCGGCGATCCCCGTGTTGGTAGGCAACAGAATAGAGCGCCACGCCACCCGGATGCCTGAAACGCATGTTAACCAAAATAGACCATCACAACTACACTGGCCTGAATGACCCACAGTTGAACCCTTCTGTTGTGTTCCGGGTCAAAGTGACCCACAACAGTGTGTAACAGCAGAGAAAAGACTCTACAGACACTAGAAACAGTGAAACAGTGTTTTGTTCATATGTCCATGAAAGTTGTACACCACTAGGGGACTAAGATGGTCTTGGGGTCATGTGTGACCCTAAGACGTGTGGGTCATGTGACCCTAAGACATGGCTGGGTCATGTGTGACCCTAAGATGTGTGGGTCATGTGACCCTATAAAATGGAGGGGTGTCCACTGATGAAATGCAGTCTTCCTGCGCGGTGAAGAGGGGAAAGCCAGACGGTCACACCGTTTGTGATGAATGACAGCTTGTTTCTTCCTGCACAATAGATTTGGGGTTTAAAATTAAATCAAGTTGCTTTAATTCAGAGGTTTAATGAAGGCGGCTCGTAAGGACCCTTAAGACAAGGGCAGTTTACACAGTGTGTGGACAACACAAGGGGTAAGCACACAAGACTTGTACACTATCAGAGGTGATGTTACACACACCAAGACGAACATTAACAACATCACACAGTCTGGCACAGTGGCCCTCACCATTATTAAAACTACAGCTGATTACAGGATTCAAACACGCCGCAGGGCATCCGATAAGAGACAGAGGGATGGAGTTGAAGCTCAGAGCTTTATAGTCGAGCTTCTTCACCACATGCAGTACTTCCACACACAGCCGCTAGAAGTTTCCAAAGGGCAAGAATATGGTTCTGAAATAGAATAATAAACATCGGGGAATATTGTATATACACACAGAAATGCATACACACACCTATGAATATGCACGTACTCCCAGATTCACCCATTTATGCACATCTAACGCACATCACTGTTACACAAGAGAGAACGTACAGGGGCCTCTCGGTAGTGCGGCAGTCTATTCTGTTGCCTACCAACACGGAGGTTGTTAGTTCAAATCCCCGTGTTGCCTCCGGCTCGGTCGGGCGTCCCTACAGACACAACTGGCTGTGTCTGCGGGTGGGAAGCCAGATGTTGGTATGTGTCCTGGTCGCTGCACTAGCGCCTCCTCTGGTCGGTCGGGCGCCCGTTTGGAGGAGGGGGGATAGCGTGATCTTCCCACGCGCTACGTCCCCCTGGTGAAACTCCTCACTGTCAGGTGAAAAGAAGCAGCTGGTGACTCCACATGTATGGGAGGAGGCATGTGGTAGTCTGCAGCCCTTCCCGGATCAGCAGAGGGGGTGGAGCAGAGACCGGGACGGCTCGGAAGAGTGGGGTAATTGGCCAAGTACAATTGGGGAGAAAAGGGGGGGGCAGAACGTACAAAATAGGGACTCTCAATCTCCCTGGTATCAAATATCAGCTGTGCATGCGTGGCCACCACACAATAGTAATAAGCAGTGTAACGTGCTACATTAGCTGCAGGGGAACTGGGCAGCGCTAGTAAACAAACACTTCACTTAATAGAACATACGCACAGCAATTACCAGTCCCATGTAAGTCAAGTCATTTTATTTGTATAGCCCATTATTACAAATCACAAATCTACCTCGGGGGGCTTTACAGCAACACAACATCCTGTCCTTACACACTCACATCAGATAAGGAACAACTCCCTAAAAACCTTTAAGAGGGAGAAAAACTAGGAAGAAACCTCAGGGAGAGCAGCAGAGGAGGGTCTCTCTCCAAAGACGCACAACGTGCCATGATGTTGTGTTTAGACTGTTTACACAATACAACTTTGAAAGAGGATAACAAAATTATAATGGAATTATAAAATGTATGAAGAATATGATGAGGAGGATGCCAAGCAGTGTCCAGACACCACCAGAACAGCCCAGGACCCGAGCCACGTGACCACCATCACCATGGAGACCTGGGAGGAGGACAGACTGCACGTGCACACAAGGGAGACTCACATCACACCATTCACACACACACAAGAAGAGAAAGGAGAATACGTCTTTCAGAGAGAGAGTAAAGACACGTGAGAGAACAGTTTGCAATAGTCATAATCTATATGCTATAATCTTGTCTGCAGAACAGTGGTTGGTGAATTCATTTGAGTCAGAAACTGAACCACTGTGCAGTCCAGGTTGTGAAGCACTCAACTTAAATGCAACTAATTGTAGGCTCAGGCAAAAAGATGAGTTTTAAGTTTGGGGTTTTGGAGTTAAAGTTTGGTCATTCTAGTGTTAAAGGGTTCAACAGACTCTGATGGTCTGATGGCAGCAGGCAGATTATTCCACAAGAATGGGCCTGATAGGAAAAGGCCCTGCTGCCACCAGCTGACTTCTTTTTAACTTTGGGTACACACAGGAGCCCTGTATTTTGAGAGCGAAGAGCTCGAGATGGCATGTAAGGTTTAAGGAGATCAGACAGGTAGGATGGAGCAAGCCCATTTAAGATTTTATAAGTCAGCAGAATCACCTTGTATTCTGATCTAACATGGATAGGAAGCCAATGAAGGGAGGCAAGAATTGGTGTAATATGGTCAAATTTCCTAGTTTTAGTTAGGATTCTAGCAGCAGCCTTCTGAACCATCTGAAGACTTTTAGTACTAGCATGTGGCAGACCTGAGAACAGAACATTACAGTAGTCAAGTCTGGATGAAACAAATGCATGTATTAGAGTCTCTGCATCAGCCATGGACAGAAAAGAATGAATTTTAGCTATGTTACATGAGTGAAAAAAGGCAGTCTTGGTGATTTCTTTAATGTGCTTCACAAAGGAAAGGCTGGGATCAAACGTAATTGGCTGCCACACTTTGTGAAATCACAGAGTTTTCAATTGTTATCATTACTTGGTCAAATTGGTGTCTGTGTCTAGTAGGGCCAACGACCAGCATTTCGGTTAAAAATTAAAAAGCAGAAAGTTTCGTGACATCCAGTATTTCACAGTAGCCCAGCAGTTCTATAAATTAGTCATTTGAGTTTGATCATCAGCCTTTATAGGAACATTCAGCTGAGTATCATCAGCATTTATTCCATAATGGCGTATAATTTGGCCAAGAGTTGAAATATAAAGAGAGAAAAGCAGAGGGCCAAGAACTGAGCCCTGAGTTACACCATATTTAATGTCAGAGTAACATTGATGAGCTAAGAGAGACACCAAAATCACAATTTATTCTGTCTAATAGTATACAGTCATCAGTGGTGTCAAAGGCTGCACTGAGGTCCAGCAGTAGAAGCCCAGAAGTGGAATCAGAGTCCATAGTGAGTAGAAGATCGTTCACCACTCTGGTCAGAGCACTTTCAGTGGAGTGACGGGCCACTGAAAGCCGATTGATAGTTTTCTTCTATATGGGTCGAAAGTTGTTGATACACAACTCTCTCTAATTGCTATTGCCAATCTAATGAGTCTTGGGGACCCTCTCGGTCCTCACATTTAGCTTTGAGCACTTTAACTTCACCTTTAAGAGTATTCACTGTGTTTCTGAGAATAGTTAAGCCATCACTGCAGGTGGTAGCCGAGAGCTCAAAGTCCTTTATGGCAGAGCCCCGTGAGTTCACTGTTGTCTTGTAATGTAGCCATGTATGATTTCAGCTCATCTTTTATTAGAATCACGTCTGAGCAGAGCGTTTTGGAAAATGTGTCAGTGTTTGAGTCCAGTTCATCATAAAGATCCCGGTTCAGTCCTTCAAGTGCTTTGGTGAATGTGGGGTGAAGTGGTGTGCCCTGGTTGTTGCAAATTTCCTCCCCCCTTAGCGAGTTGCTTTGTGAGTTTGATCGCTCAAGCAAGGTCGTGGCTCCACTGAGCCCTGTCTCGTAGGGTTCCTTTTAGGCCGAGTCTTGGAGATTTCTTTCTTATCACCCATTTTAGCAATCTATCAGACGGCCAAGGTTCTGTTTATACTTGTAAGAACAGTTTGGTAGAAATGTTCAGTTTACAGACTAGTCGGTAAGGTTATTCATTATATTGCAGTAGTGCCGTTAGCAGCAGTGTTAGCTAGCGAGCGATGTTAGCGGAAGTGCTAGCAGGGAAGTGAGGCCTTTATTTGGCATCACAATTTACTCACTTCTTTCTTTGTTTTGGAGGGGAATATGACATAAGCTTCCTCCGCAAGCAAAACTAATCCCGACGTCACAGAAAGAGTAGTTGTGAGGATTAACTGTGTTCGCAGCTCCTGTCAACGCCGGGACACGTTAGCTGGCTCAGGAAAGTCCAAGGCGTCCTCTGTGGCCTGCTTCGGTAGGCACTCAAAAGTGGTTTACAGCTATTGTTGTTCGGTTGGAAGATACTAATAATATACTTAAGGTAGTATTTCCATAAATTGAGGTAAAACTGCTTTAAATTCTGCCTCTACTTGGCAGAGCTTTGGGAAACGTGTCCTCACTCCATTGTGTTCAACAGCCCCCTGGTGTAGTTCTTTAGAGCGAAAAAAATAAAAAAAAATGTTAGAGAAGCTGAGAGGGTGAGCCAAATTTACTATCCTGACAGCTATTTGTTATCTGCTCTTTATTTTTCTGTGTCAGTTGTCATGGCACGGTATCATGGAACAAGTTACCGTCTATATATAGTTGGTCTACTACCAGCTAGCCTGTTCTCTTTCTGGATGGGATACAAGACCTTCCGTCTCTCGATGATCTCCTTGGGGAATTGATCATTAAGTGCGGTTTCCTCCGGCTCCCGTCCTCTGCCCTGACCAGATTCTTTTGCTGGAAATGTTCAAATTTGGTAATAATGGATCGGGTCAGGTTCCCTCTTGGTTTACCAGTCAGTGGACCCGTGAAAGGTGATCTGGTTCACGGTGTCCATCAGAAGTTTCACTGTCTTTTCTGGGCTCTTGGTGGTGGACCGGGGATCCCAAAAACAATGAGGTTGTCATGCATCCTTCTCGTTTGTGCATGGAGGATAGTCTCTGTCATCATCAATTTATTATTAACTTTTTTAATGACTCTCATCTGGGTGCTGAGAGTCGTGGGGGTGGTTTTTTAAGTTCGGCGTTCTCTTTTTGTAGTTCGGCAACAACATGGTGCATGAAGTCCAGGCTGGCTCTCAACTCAGTAATCCATCCATTCATCCATTATCCAACCCGCTTATCCTGCTCTCGGTGTCGCGGGGATGCTGGAGCCTATCCCAGCAGTCATTGGGCAGCAGGCGGGGAGACACCCTCGACAGGATGCCAGGCCATCACAGGGCTGACGCACACGCACATGCACACGCACACACACGTGCACACACGCACACACACACACACACACCACACACACACACACACCTAGGGACAGTTTAGTACGGTCGATTCACCTGACCTTCATGTTTTTGGACCGTGGGAGGAAACTGGAGCACCAGGAGGAAACCCACGCAGACACGGGGAGAACATACAGACGCCACACACAGGACGACCCGGGACGAGCCCAAGGTTGGACTACCCTGAGGCTCGAACCCTGGGCCTTCTTGCTGTGAGGCGACCGCGCTAACCACTGTGCCACTGTGCCGCCCTGAAGTCAGTAAAATCTTGCAATTTACTGAGCATATCCAGCTTTTTTACTGAAGGAAGTGAGGACTTAGGTTACTTTTGTAGGATTTAACCCACACCTCAACACAGTAATTCAGACTTGGCAATGCAAGTGAAAAATATAGCGTGTACAGTGCTTGATGGTTGAGAATGTGCATTGTTTTTCCCAGGTCTGCAATGCTCCTTGTCAGCTTTGCTCACACACATCTCATTTGAGGTTTCCAGAAAATGTTATGGTCTATTATCACACCTAGAATTTTTTTTAATTACTTATTTATTTTAAAAAAAATCCCCCTTTTTTCTCCCCAACTGTATCTGGCCAATTACCCCACCCTTCCGAGCCGTGCCGGTCTCTGCTCCACCCCCTCTGCTGATCCGAGGAGGGCTGCAGACTACCACATGCCTCTTCCCATACATGTGGAGTCACCAGCTGCTTCTTTTCACCTGGCAGTGAGGAGTTTCACCAGGGGGTCGTAGTGCGTGGGAGGATCACGCTATTCCCCCCAGTCCCCTCCCCCCTGAACAAGCGCCCCGACTGACCAGAGGAGGCGCTAGTGCAGCAACCAGGACACATACCCACATCCGACTTCCCACCCGCAGACATGGCCAATTGTGTCTGAAGGGACACCAGACCAAGCGGGAGGTAACACGGGGATTGGAACTGCAGATACACGTGTTGGTAGGCAACGGAACAGACCGCCACGCTACCCGGACACCCCCACACCTAGAAGTGTATTATATACATTAATAAAATGAAAAATAAGCCCCTTTATTTCTGCCCTGACAACCAGAACCCCCCCCCCCCTTCACTACTACCGTGTTGGATATTATATTTACAGCTAACCTTTGTGAAGGAAGAATTACTGCTCCTGCACTGAAATGTGTCCCATGGCTGAGAAAATACTCACCCGTCCACCATAAACCCCGTTCTACTTCATTTGTGCTATCACTGTTTGTCTTTTCTGTAAAAATACTACATCTAATCCTTTCTGCTGACACATTCCAGAAACTGTAGCACTCTTCTGCCTATCCTCCCCCATTTATATCTCGAGACCCAACCCTCAACCTCTGCAGAGAAAAATGAGAGTGAAAACAGAAAGGCAGATAGAGATAACAGTAGTAAAAGAGACGCCCAGTGCAACACATTCATCATTCTACTTTTCTGTTTTTAGTCTTTTAACATGTTTTCCTTTATTGGACCTAACCTCTTTCCTTAATTCAATTCAATTCAACACTTTACTGCAGACTCGGGGTCCATAACAAAGACAAATAGGTAAAAGACAAACTCCAGACAATACACAGAGTAAACACAATAAATAACATAAATGGAACAAGTCAGTGTCTTATCAGAAGGCGGCTGTACCAGTGGTCCCACTGCCGGGGCTGGTAGCGTGTGGCGCTGACTCTTATATCAGTTAAACTCTTGATGATTACAGATTATCAGAGTCACTGAGTCAGCAAATAACATCTATACATGAGATTTCTTAGAGGAGCCTGAAAGGTACTGACTCCTGCAGCCACACACATCTCACTTGTACTACACCATCTAGGTGTTTTTAGTAGTATTCTCATTGCATCATTATAAGCTACTCGAAGCCTCTGTAAGCTTGCTTTTTTATAGTTTGACCACAGGGGGCAGTATAAAGTGGTGTACAATATGTAGTCTGACCACAGGGGGCAGTATAAAGTGGTGTACAATATGTAGTCTGACCACAGGGGGCAGTATAAAGTGGTGTACAATATGTAGTTTGACCACAGGGGGCAGTATAAAGTGGTGTACAATATGTAGTTTGACCACAGGGGGCAGTATAAAGTGGTGTACAATATGCTCTGAACGGGGACATCGTCACACTAACTGAACACATACCAAACTTGCGTGACAGAGTTTTGCTTGTGTATACTTCATGCATGCTTCACCATCGTCTGTCATTTGTTCAGTAATACAGTGTCCAAGATATTTCACCTTATTACACACAACAACATTATTATCAGACAAGTTAAACTCAGGAAGTTTTAGATGATTGACCTCTTTGGTTGTGCAGATCATGACAACACTCTTACTAGCATTGTATTTGATATCATGTTGCACACCGTACACACAACATATATCAAGGAGCTGCTGGAGACCAGCGCTACAGGGATTAAGGAGGACAAGGTTATCTGCATACATAATATGGTTCACCAAGGTATTACCCATCATGCACCCAGTGTTACAGGCTTTCAACTGCTTGGACAAATCATCAATGTATAAACTGTAGTAATGTTAATCCTACAAGGTGTTTTTTTTCATCCGGCACTGCTTCTTTTTGTTTAGCAACTTATCACCAATCTAATTGTTGCAGTGACACCACGGTTGTGATAAATTTATCAGCATCAGGAGAGTAATCAGTTACCTATACTCACTTACCTTGACTCACTTACCTTGACTCACTTACCTTGACTCACTTACCTTGACTCACTTACCTTGACTCACTTACCTTGACTCACTTTCCAAATGTTTCAACAAGGAAATCATTTATCTCTTTATTTATTTGTGTGGATTCCCCCCCCCCTTTTTCTCCCCAATTGAACTTTGGCAATTACCCCACCCTTCCAAGCCATCCTGGTCTCTGCTCCACCCCCTCTGCTGATCCAGGGAGGGCTGCAGACTACCACATGTCTCCTCCCATGCATGTGGAGTCACCAGCCGCTTCTTTACACCTGACAGGGAGGAGTTTCACCAGGGGGACGTAGTGCGTGGGAGGATCACGCTGTTCCCCCCCTGCCTGTTCCCCCTCCCCCCTGAGCAGGTGCCCCGGCCGACCAGAGTAGGCGCTAGTGCAGCGACCCAGACAGACATCTGGCTTCCCACCCACAGACACGGCCAATTGTGTCTGTAGAGACGCCTGACCAAGCTGGAGGTAAGACAGGGATTCGAACTGCCGGTCCCGATGTTGGTAAGCAACAGAATGGACCGCCACGCTATCCGGACGGCCCTTCATCAATCTCTGAATGTGCACAGCTCACCACTGTGAAGCTGTGAGTCTGCCACAGACATGCTGTCAGATCAGTCAGACTGAAGGGAAACCTTTTAAACGACAGTAGCTCTGAACTTCTGACTTTGTCCAGCAGAGCCGGGTTTCTCCAGCAGAGCACACACACACACACACACACACACACACACACACACGTGTGTGTGTGTGTGTGTGTGTGTGTGTGTGTGTGTGTGTGTGTGTGTGTGTGTGTTTGGTAAGATAAGCACGTTTGAGCCGGTTTTGTTGGTGCTCTGGCGTTCACATGTTCGGGCGTGCCTTCAGTTGCACATGGAGGCTGCCCTCAGCAGAAAAACAGGCCTCAGACGTTTCACCTCCTCGGATGTTTTGGCGGAGGAGACGCGGTGTCCTCAGACAGCTGTGTAACAAGGTCGTGTGAGCTGCTTCCCCTGGTCACGTGATCCAAGTTAAAAAGGGATAAGAGGTGGGTGAGGTCAGTTTGGGCTCTGCAGATCCACCATGTCATCCAGGGTTGTCCTCTCACACGTGTTGTGTGTCTGACAGTTACACCGCGGGCGTATGAAGAAGTTAAAAATCATGTTCATACGAGGTTAAACTGCCCTGCCGTGTAGCATGTTACCGTCCACCTTATATTTCTGGTCATGTGTTGAATCAAAGGGGCGGCACCGTGGCGCAGTGGTTAGCGCAGTCGCCTCACAGCAACAAGGTCCTGGGTTCGAGCCCCGGGGTAGTCCAGCCTTGGGGGTCGTCCCGGGTCGTCCTCTGTGTGGAGTTTGCATGTTCTCCCCGTGTCTGTGTGGGTTTCCTCCGGGGGCTCCGGTTTCCCCCCACAGTCCAAAGACATGGAGGTCAGGTGACTCAAAGACATGGAGGTCAGGTGACTCAAACACATGGAGGTCAGGTGACTCAAAGACATGGAGGTCAGGTGACTCAAAGACATGAAGGTCAGGTGACTCAAAGACATGGAGGTCAGGTGAGTCAAAGACATGGAGGTCAGGTGACTCAAACACATGGAGGTCAGGTGACTCAAAGACATGGAGGTCAGGTGACTCAAAGACATGGAGGTCAGGTGAGTCAAAGACATGGAGGTCAGGTGACTCAAAGACATGGAGGTCAGGTGAGTCAAAGACATGGAGGTCAGGTGACTCAAAGACATGTAGGTCAGGTGACTCAAAGACATGAAGGTCAGGTGACTCAAAGACATAGAGGTCAGGTGACTCAAAGACATGGAGGTCAGGTGACTCAAAGACATGGAGGTCAGGTGAGTCAAAGACATGTAGGTCAGGTGACTCAAAGACATGGAGGTCAGGTGAGTCAAAGACATGGAGGTCAGGTGACTCAAAGACATGGAGGTCAGGTGACTCAAAGACATGAAGGTCAGGTGACTCAAAGACATGGAGGTCAGGTGACTCAAAGACATGGAGGTCAGGTGACTCAAAGACATGTAGGTCAGGTGACTCAAAGACATGGAGGTCAGGTGAGTCAAAGACATGGAGGTCAGGTGAGTCAAAGACATGAAGGTCAGGTGACTCAAAGACATGTAGGTCAGGTGACTCAAAGACATGGAGGTCAGGTGAGTCAAAGACATGGAGGTCAGGTGACTCAAAGACATGGAGGTCAGGTGAGTCAAAGACATGGAGGTCAGGTGAGTCAAAGACATGGAGGTCAGGTGAGTCAAAGACATGAAGGTCAGGTGACTCAAAGACATGGAGGTCAGGTGACTCAAAGACATGGAGGTCAGGTGACTCGGCCGTACTAAATTGTCCCTAGGTGTGTGTGTGTGTGTGTGTGTGTATGTGTGTATGTGTGTGTGTGTGTGTGTGTATGTGTGTCGGCCCTGAGTGACGGCCTGGTGGCCTGTCCAGGGTGTCTCCCCGCCTGCTGGCCAGTGACTGCTGGGATAGGCTCCAGCATCCCCGTGACCCTGAGAGCAGGATAGGCGGTTGGGGTGATGGATGGGTGGGTGGATGGGTGGATGGGTGGGTGGGTGGATGGATGGAATGTTAAGTAAAAGAGCTTTGAAAACATAAGACTACTTAAGTACTGTAAAGTCCCCCCAAATTTACTTTTCATGCAACTGTTGCTCTCATATTTCATATGTCTGGCAAAGTGTTTCATCAGCGTTTCCACACTCAGCGGCCTTTCTGAAGAACTGCGAGGTCTTGACAGATGGGGCCTCTTCCTCTGCGTGATGGTTAGAGGTGGTGGAAAATCTCTTCCACGAGTCAACGTGATTTCCATGACTCGTCTTTCTTCCCCTCTCGGAGCGGCATGGTGAAGAGCTGGGGTTCGGCTCAGCCGCTGCGCCGTGCGGCTGTCTTTGATTTCTGCTCCACGCTGACAGACGGTTATTCTGTCTGACTGATGTCTAACCCTCCGCCCTCTCTGGGAGGACGCCGTTTGGCTGCAGCCATGTTGTCTGCTTCATTTGGTAGAGCACCTTTACTCTGACAGCTCCACATGTAACTGAGGAGGCTTTTGGTAGTCTGCAGCCCTCTCCGGATTGGCGGAGGGGGCGGGGCAGTGACCGGGGTGGCTCGGAAGAGTGGGGTAATTGGACGGGTACAAAAAGGAGGAAAAATCCAACACAAAAACCCCCAAAACAAGCACATTACAGTCTTCCCCAAGAACAAACCATTTTATTTGTATAACGTGGAAGCTGGGAGACAACAGAGACACAACTTCTCTCTTTAACCACCGCCTCACATGTCGTTTATTTCCTTATATTCACAACTCCACCCAACCACATGGTGCTGTTTCACCATGGCCACACCCTGAGCCTTTAAAGTGAGCGCGTCAACTTCATACTAACAACAAGCTGTGCTGAATTATGTCCATGAGTCCACTACACACGTCCCCCCACAATTCACCACAACAGGAAGGGTTAACATGGTTGGGGTGGAACGGCTCTGCCGAGCGGGAGTGGGGGCCAGGGCGCCCACTGGAGGGCCCTTAGGGACCCTGCAGCAGCATGGGGGAAGGGTGGTGGGTGGAGGAGCTTTGTGGGCCTTGTAGGGGGTGGGGGCCAGGTCGGAGGGCACCCCCGCCGCAGGGGCTGGGCCAGTCCAGCAGGTCGTTCCAAGTCCAGGTGAGCCACTTTGAGGCGATCCACGGAAATGCGCTCTGGCTTGCCACCAATGTCCATGACAAAGTGTTTGTTCCTAGTCTCCAGGATGTGGAACGGGCCATTATAGGGAGGCTGCAGGGGACCACGGTGGGCGTCATGGTCGATGAAAACGTATTTTGCCAACTGCAGACTTGCGGGGACATGAGACTGGGAGGCTGTGTTGCGACATGGGGACCGGTTTGAAAACGCTGACGTTATCCAGAAGCGTGGTCCGTTGGTGAGCTGTAGACCAGGGAGCAGTGGTGTTGTGGATGAAATCCCCTGGAACCCGCACTGGCTGGCTATAAACCAGTTCAGCGGATGAAGACTGGAGGGCCTCCTTAGGGGCAGTCCTGAGGCCCATCATGACCGGCGGGAGCCTTTTGACCCAGCTGCTGTCCTTGAGGCTGGCCCGAAGAGCACCCTTTATAGAACAATGAAACCACTTGCACAGCCCATTGGCCTGCGGGTGGTACACAGTGGTGCGGTGGAGCTTCACCCCTAGGCTCTCTGCAACTGCGTTCCAGAGCTCAGGTGTAAACTGTGAGTCCAGGTCAGATGAGGTACTGAACCGGGCGACCCAGGTCCTGATGAATGCTCGGGCTACCTCGGCGGACATCATTGGGATGGCAGTGGGATGGCTTCCAGGCATCAAGTGGCCCTGGCCACCATTGTGAGGAGGTAAGTAAAACCATGGGAGGGGGCTGGGGGCCCACCAGGTCCAAGTGTACGTACATGTTCAAACCTCCTTTTGGGCACTGGGAACTCACCAGGGGGCTTTGGTGTGGTGGTGCACCTTAGAGCTCTGGCACTCCACTTGGGTGTCAGCCCAGTCTCTCACGTCTTTTTTCAGCCCATGCCATAGAAAGCTAAAGACAAAGTAAAAAAAGAGCACGAGTATAAACTATCTACCGACATTCAGTGGGTAGCCAGGTTCAGGTGGGCAACAGCTTGGGGGAAGAAGCTGTTTTTGAGCCTGGTAGTGCGGGCTCAGAGGCTCCTGTAGCACCTCCCGGAAGAAAACAGGGGGGAGAACAGTCCATGATTGGGGTGGGTGGGATCTCTGCTGATGCTCGGTACCGGTGATATGCTGGGCCGCCTTGACGACCCGCTGCAGAGCTTTCTGGTCTGCTGAGGTGCAGTTTCCGTACCACACTGAGATGCAGCTGGTCAGGATGCTCTCTATGGTGCCGTGGTAGAAGTTGGAAGCTCGAAGTACGTTTGAACATCTTAGTTTGGGCTGTAAAATGTTGTAAAATGCAAAATGTTCCAAATCAAACCAGATTTCACTCCTATGCAAAACACATTCTGAATAAACCAAATAAATGACCCTATTAAACGTGACTGTACGGTGAGCTTCCTGTTTCTGAACAGGAGACATATCAATCACATGTATGCCCATTTTTATGTAACATTTACGTGAAATATGGCAGCATGGTGGCGCAGTGGTCGGCGTGGTCGCCTCACAGCAAGAAGGTCCTGGGTTTGAGCCCAGGGGTAGTCCAGCCTTGGGGGTCGTCCCGGGTCGTCCTCTGTGTGGAGTCTGCATGTTCTCCCCGTGTCTGCGTGGGTTTCCTCCGGGGGCTCCGGTTTCCTCCCACAGTCCAGACATGTAGGTCAGCCGAATCGGCCGTACTAAATTGTCCCTAGGTATGAATGTGTGTCTCGGCCTTGTTATGGCCTGGCGGCCTGTCCAGGGTGTCTCCCCGCCTGCCGCCCAATGACTGCTGGGATAGGCTCCAGCATCCCCGCGACCCTGAGAGCAGGATAAGCGGTTAAGATAATGGATGGGATGGATTTATGTGAAATATTGGTCTGTATTATTCTAAATCAGCAGTGGCTAACCATGTACCATCGAAAGCCATGTTTTCATTGCAGCCGGACTCCACACCAGGTGATTTCACTGATTAGCAACCCTTCAACCAAAGAGGAAGAATGTATCAGGGAAATCACCTGGTGTGGAGTCCGGCTGCAATGAAAACCTGCATACACATGGCTCGCCGTGGCACATGGTTAGCCACCGCTGATCTAAATAATGCTTGACAACATTTGGAGGATGTCTGCGGTCAATCATAGTGAACGTATCTGTTAACATTGGACAGCAGTTTGTTCCTTTCTGTTTTAATTACATGATCAGTTTTAATTAAGTGTTTTGTCTGTCTGGGCCGCTGTTGAGCTGCCCAGTGAGACTTAGATTCTTTATTCTTTATTTCAGATCTCCATTAACCACTGCCTCAGCAGCGACTGTTCTTGCTGAGGTCCAACAGTACAACAGTTCATTTAAAAGTCAACAAGCAAAAACAGAACATACAGTGCATCCGGAAAGTATTCACACCCCTTCACTTTCCCTACATTATGTTATGTTACAGCCTTATTCCAAAATGGATTAAATTCCTTTTTTTTCTCATCAATCTACACACAATACCCCATAATGACAAAGTGAAAAAGGTTTTGTAGAAGTTTTTGCAAATTTATTAAAAATAAAAAACTGAAATATTGCATGTACATAAGTATTCACACCCTTTACTCAGTACTTGGTTGAGGCACCCTTGGCAGCGATTGCAGCCTCAAGTCTTCTTGGGTATGAAGCTACAAGCTTGGCACACCTATATTTGGGGTATTTCTCCCATTCTTCTCTGCAGATCCTCTCCAGCTCTGTAAGGTTAGATGGGGAGCGTCGCTGCACAGCTATTTTCAGGTCTTTCCAGAGATGTTCAATGGGGTTCAAGTCTGGGCTCTGGCTGGGCCACTCAAGGACATTCACAGACTTGTCCCGAAGCCGCTCCTTCGTTGTCTTGGCTGTGTGCTTAGGGTCGTTGTCGTGTTGAAAGGTAAACCTTCGCCCCAGTCTGAGGTCCTGAGCACTCTGGAGCAGGTTTTCATCAAGGATCTCTCTGTACTTTGCTCCATTCATCTTTCCATCGATCCTGACTAGTCTCCCAGTTCCTGCTGCTGAAGAACATCCCCACAGCATGATGCTGCCACCACCATGCTTCACTGTAGGGATGGTATTAGCAAGGTGATGAGAGGTGCCTGGTTTCCTCCAGACGTGACGTTTGGCATTCAGGCCAAGGAGTTCAATCTTGGTTTCATCAGACCAGAGAATCTTGTTTCTCATGGTCTGAGAGTCCTTTAGGTGCTTTCTGGCAAACTCCAAGCGGGCTGTCATGTGCCTTTTACTGAGCAGAGGCTTCCGTCTGGCCACTCTACCATAAAGGCCTGATTGGTGGAGTGCTGCAGAGATGGTTGTCCTTCTGGAAGGTTCTCCCATCTCCACAGAGGAACGCTGGAGCTCTGTCAGAGTGACCATCGGGTTCTTGGTCACCTCCCTGACCAAGGCCCTTCTCCCCCGGTTGCTCAGTTTGGCTGGGGGGCCAGCTCTAGGAAGAGTCCTGGTGGATCCAAACTTCTTCCATTTACGAATGATGGAGATCACTGTGCTCTTCAGGACCTTCAAAGCTGTAGAAAGTTTTTGTACCCTTCCCCAGATCTGTGCCTCGATACAATCCTGTCTCGGAGGTCCACAGACAATTCCTTTGACTTCATGGCTTGGTTTCTGCTCTGACATGCACTGTCAACCGTGGGACCTTATATAGACAGGTGTGTGCCTTTCCAAATCATGTCCAATCAATTGAATTTACTAGAGGTGGACCCCAATCAAGATGTAGAAACATCTCAAGGATGATCAGTGGAAACAGGATGAACCTGAGCTCAATTTTGAGTTTCATAGCAAAGGGTGTGAGTACTTATGTACATGCAATATTTCAGTTTTTTATTTTTAATAAATTTGCAAAAATTTCTACAAAACCTTTTTCACTTTGTCATTATGGAGTATTGTGTGTAGATTGATGAGAAAAAAAATGAATTTAATCCATTTTGGAATAAGGCTGTAACATAACAACATGTGGGGAAAGTGAAGGGGTGTGAATACTTTCCGGATGTACTGTATATCAATATAACAGCAATAAGCAGAAAGATCACACAACACTAACTTATCAAGCAGCTTTGAGCACTGCATGCAATTCCGTATACCCACCATACCCAATTAGACAAAAACAATTACCGTAAACGAGAAAAAAGATTAATTAAAATAATTAAAATAAAGCAGACCTGACTCATAACAGAATA
>NC_079214.1:2942951-2945451 GCF_029633865.1 Lampris incognitus | reverse complement strand
CAGGAAGAGGAACAGCAGAGGGCGTCTCTTCCGGGACGGGGAGACGTGTGAGGAACAGCCGTGCAGGAACAGTTCCATGATAAACACTCGATGAGTAACTTCAGGAAGAGGAACAGCAGAGGGCGTCTCTTCCGGGACGGAGAGACGTGTGAGGAACAGCTGTGCAGGAACAGATCTGTGATAAACACTCGATGAGTAACTTCAGGAAGAGGAACAGCAGAGGGCGTCTCTTCCGGGACGGGGAGACGTGTGAGGAACAGCCGTGCAGGAACAGTTCCATGATAAACACTCGATGGGTAACTTCAGGAAGAGGAACAGCAGAGGGCGTCTCTTCCGGGACGGGGAGACGTGTGAGGAACAGCCGTGCAGGAACAGTTCCATGATAAACACTCGATGGATAACTTCAGGAAGAGGAACAGCAGAGGGCGTCTCTTCCGGGACGGAGAGACGTGTGAGGAACAGCTGTGCAGGAACAGATCTGTGATAAACACTCGATGAGTAACTTCAGGAAGAGGAACAGCAGAGGGCGTCTCTTCCGGGACGGAGAGACGTGTGAGGAACAGCCGTGCAGGAACAGTTCCATGATAAACACTCGATGAGTAACTTCAGGAAGAGGAACAGCAGAGGGCGTCTCTTCCGGGACGGAGAGACGTGTGAGGAACAGCTGTGCAGGAACAGATCTGTGATAAACACTCGATGAGTAACTTCAGGAAGAGGAACAGCAGAGGGCGTCTCTTCCGGGACGGGGAGACGTGTGAGGAACAGCCGTGCAGGAACAGTTCCATGATAAACACTCGATGAGTAACTTCAGGAAGAGCAACAGCAGAGGGCGTCTCTTCCGGGACGGAGAGACGTGTGAGGAACAGCCGTGCAGGAACAGTTCCATGATAAACACTCGATGAGTAACTTCAGGAAGAGGAACAGCAGAGGGCGTCTCTTCCGGGACGGAGAGACGTGTGAGGAACAGCTGTGCAGGAACAGATCTGTGATAAACACTCGATGAGTAACTTCAGGAAGAGGAACAGCAGAGGGCGTCTCTTCCGGGACGGGGAGACGTGTGAGGAACAGCCGTGCAGGAACAGTTCCATGATAAACACTCGATGGGTAACTTCAGGAAGAGGAACAGCAGAGGGCGTCTCTTCCGGGACGGAGAGACGTGTGAGGAACAGCCGTGCAGGAACAGATCCGTGATAAACACTCGATGAGTAACTTCAGGAAGAGGAACAGCAGAGGGCGTCTCTTCCGGGACGGGGAGACGTGTGAGGAACAGCCGTGCAGGAACAGTTCCATGATAAACACTCGATGGGTAACTTCAGGAAGAGGAACAGCAGAGGGCGTCTCTTCCGGGACGGAGAGACGTGTGAGGAACAGCCGTGCAGGAACAGATCTGTGATAAACACTCGATGAGTAACTTCAGGAAGAGGAACAGCAGAGGGCGTCTCTTCCGGGACGGAGAGACGTGTGAGGAACAGTCGTGCAGGAACAGATCTCTGATAAAGACTTGGTGAGACACTTAAAGGGAAGTTCCGCTGAGGGTTTTGTGTATGTGTAATCAGTACTGATGAGTCATGTAGCGGAATGAGGCAGGGGTGTCTTTAGGATTTGAGGACATTCGGGGCTTAGCCCAGATCTCTGTAGGTGTCAAAGTCAAAGTCAAAGTACTTGTATTGTCCCTTATAGGGACATTAGTTTGCAGCCAGTATATATAAAACTCTCACACCAAACAAAACATACACACACCAAGGCAGAACTGACACATCGCTGATGGACAACAGGACTGAAAGGACGGGGTGTGGCTGAGGCAGACTGTAAGGGGTCTGCGGTATAAGTGACGTGGTGTGTCCCAGGTCTCACGTTTCAGTGGTTTTGTTCTTCACTGGGTTGGTTCACTACAGAAATCCCCCTTGTCACGCATCTCAACACTGAGGTAATTGTGTATCAATTAGGGGTCGACCGATATGGTTTTTCCAGGGTTGATACTGATACCGATTATTGCTGAGGTTTGGAGGCCGATAGCCGATATTTGGAGCCGATTTGGATTGTTTATTATTCCGAAACCCGCCGTCCACCCTTTCCTTTAATTTTTCATGGAGAGCATGATGTGTTTGTAGCCGTAGCATCATAAAGCTTTGTGGTTATTTTTCAATAAGCCCTGTGATGGTCTGGCGGCCTGTCCAGGGTGTCTCCCCGCCTACCGCCCAATGACTGCTGGGATAGGCTCCAGCATCTCAACGACCCTGGGTAAGGATAAGCGGTTTGGATGATGGATGGATGGATGGATGATGGACAACACAAAACAACAGGACATAGCGGGCAAGGAGAACCAAAGGAGTTCACATATACAGACCATGGAACAAGCCATCTACAGACTATCTACCATTTAACAACTGGATGGCAGTGGGGACAAAGGAAGCCTCATATGTTCATTCATTCATTCATCTTCAGCCGCTTCTCCGGGGTCGGGTCTCGGTGGCAGCAAGCTAAAGAGGACACTCTAGAC